>NC_081560.1:22359556-22502367 GCF_022355385.1 Mustela nigripes
AAAAAAAAAAAAAATAGAAGGATGTAATTACTTTTATAATGGGGGTGGTGGTGGTGATTTCCAGGTCTAGGAAAGAAAAGACAAATACCATAATAAGCCCTTCCCTCCCCCTTTACCAAATGAAAAATCTGAGGATGTCCTCCAAGCTCATGGAATCAGAGAAACACATATACAAACAACACATGTCAAAGCTGCATGATGTTCTGTGAAAATTCTTTCTTTAAGCAGAATTCTTTCTTTTTTAAAAATTAAAAATTTTATTTATTTATTTATTTATTTATTTGTCTCAGAGAGAGAGAGAGAGAGCGCGCACGCACAAGCTGGGGGAGCACAGGCAGAGGGAGAATCAGGTTTCCCGATAAGCGAGGAACCTGATGCAGCACTTGATTCCAGGATCCTGGGATCATGACCTGAGCCAAAGCCAGACGCCTAACCGACTGAGCCACCCACTGTTCCATCTTCAACAGAATTCTATGTGGAACCTGAAAACATAAAAGTAGAACTTCTCTTACTGAAGGAGCTGGGAAACACAGACAGCTATACCCATTCATCCTCCTCATCTTCTCAAGCCCTCTGAGGCTCCTGAGGACTCCACAGAGCACAAGTAGAAACTCCCTGATCAATGCAAGTCTTCCATCTTGCAGTTGGGAAATTGAGACCCGAGGATTGGTCTCCTGTTATGGCCTCTGCCTTACAGACTAGCCCCAGGGTCGTTTTATCTGCTAGTCATGAGAGACATAGTCTTTGAGCCTGTCATTTCAAATACATCCAGAAAAGTGTACAGAAAGCAGAGAAGACAGATGAATGGACTCTAAAATAGCAAAAACAAAAACAAAAACAACAACAACAACAACAACAACAAAAACACTGCATAATAAAAATAATGTAGAATAAATGTCCAAAAGGGGAAAAGAAACAAAGTTTCCTGATAGTAACATGATTCAAGCACATAACTCCTTAGTGGCTTTGAAATGTATGTTTTTCTACTGTCTGAGGGTCAAGTTCTGGTATACATATCCATCAACAGAAAGTGGAATCTGCCGCTGAGAAAAACAAGTGGGGAAAAAAGGCAGCAACAGAAGGACAGTTTTGGAGACTGAAAAGTCAAAAAAGATTTGTTGGTCAAGTAGAAAGACACCTAGAGACGCTGGAGATAGTGAAGTACACCCGTGAAGGATAAAATCAGAGTCCCTAAGGACTCCGAACAGCCCCCAAATAATAAAATCTCCGAGGACAAATTTCACACTAAACTTAGTATGGAAAGGAGCATATGATATGCAACACCTATAAATGTGGATAAAGAAAGGTGATGTCTGCACCAGACCGATCACACCTGCATTTAGTGCTGGGCACTTCACTTTTTAAAGCACTGGGACATAGGCCCAATATTATAAGAGCAATATTATAAGTGCGAAGGCCCAATATTACAAGAAACGGTTGGAAAACATGGAGTGTCTAAGCCTAAAAAAGAGAGGACTTTAGGGAAATGATCTCTCAAATATTAAAGGGCTATCATGGGGAAGGGAAATCATAAATAGTATGTGGCCCCAATAAGAAAAAATAGGTAAGAAGTTAGGGTAGATGGGGCAGAATCTGGCTAATAGATCATTAACAGATCTTTTTCCTAATAGATCATTTTTTCCTATTCATTTTTTCTGATAGCTCGCTCTGTGTGAGGACGAGTTGTCAGAAAGCCGGGAGTTCTCCCATCACTAGACACCTTCATACAAAGCACACATAACCACTTGGGGGCACTGAAGAAGTGGCTTGTGCACATCCTCACTCTCATACACAGGAAGTAAGGGAGCACAAAACTCAAATTCTGCACCAAGGTTCCACGGGTATACATCAGGGAGGCTGTCTCAGGTGAAATGGATACATACCGCAGATAAAATCTGATTCAATCCTTGCCCTTCATCTACTCGAAGAACATAATCTTTTGATATATAATTTTGCTGCATTTGGGGTTGTGTAAAATGTACACACCGAATTACACAGACGGTACAAAACTAGCTTTAATCAAAGGTTTAGTCTCTTTGAGAACTCTAACAGTAGAAGCTGAAAGGCTTTCTGAGAGAAATGGAAGGGGAAAAAAACAAAATTCTTCTGCTATCATAGTCTTAAAACCATTTATACACTTTTCTGGGGTGCCTGGTTGGCTCAGTTGGTCAAGCATCTGCCTTTGGCTCAGGGCATGATCTCAGGGTCCTGGGATCGTCCCACATCCTGTTCCTTGCTCAGTGGACAGCCTGCTTCTCCCTCTGCCTGCCGCTAGCCCTGTTCATGCTCTCTCTCCATTCTCTCTCTGACAAATAAATCTTAAAAAAAAAAACAAAAACTTTATACACTTTCTTTATTATTAACAAATTACAAAGGAAAGCAGGTTTTATTAATGTACTGCTTCATCTCTGGAGATTATGTATAGTGAAACTGATGATGCAACAACACCTTTACTAAATGCTGCAATCTCACTCACTTGTAATACAGCCAAGAGACCCTGGGAAAGGATTTAATTTTGTCTTACTTTCCTTTTAAATGTGTATGCTATTCTAACAAGTGTAGTTCTGGTTCCCTAGGCTAATACAGGAGATGTGGTAGAGCAGGGTAAAGAGAGTAAGAACAATAGGGAGAAATCAATCAATCAACCAATCAATCAATCAAAGAAAGAAAAGAAAAAGCAGCCAAGAACAAACTAAAATGAGCTTTTATTATGGAGAGACAGCCAGCCTACAGACCTCAACCACTTGTAAGGGCATTATCCTATCACAGGACAAGATTCCTTTATATGTCTGAGTAATGTTTTTCACAAAGCATGAGCAATCTAAAAATAAACACGGCGGTCCCTCTGGAAGACAGTTTGGCAGTTTATTACAAAACTAAGCATACTCTTACTATATGATCTAACAATTACACTCAGTATTTATCCAAAGAAGTTGAAAATGTATGTACACGCAAAAACTTGCACATAAATGTTCATAGCAGCTTTACTCATAATTGCCAAACTGGGAAGCAACCAAGATGTCCTTCAACAGGTGAATGAATAAACAAATTGTGGTACATCCAGACAATGGAATATTACTCAGCAGTAAAAAGAAGTAAACTATCAAGACACAAAAAGACATGGAGGAATCTTAAGTGCCCATTGCTATGTGAAAGAAGCCAATCTGAAAAGGCTACATACTGTAATAATTTCAACTATATGACATTCTGTAAAAGGCAAAACTATGGAAACAGTGAAAAGATCAGGGTTTGGAAGAGGGGAGGGGAAGGAGCACCAGGATTTGGGCACTCTGGAACCATTCCGTATGACACCATAACAGATGATACGTCATAATACACTTGCCCAGGGGCACCTGGGTGGTCCAGTTAGTTAAGCATCTGCCTTCGGCTCGGGTCATAATCCCAGGGTTGGAGTCGAGTCTCACATCAGGGACCTTGCTGAGCAGGGAGCCCGCTTTTCCCTCTGTCTGCTGCTCCCTCTGCTTGTGCTGACAAATAAATAAACAAAATCTTAAAAAAAAAAAAAATACACTTGTCATAACCCACAGACTGTACAATCTACTGGATGCTACTGTAAACTACAGCCTTAGTTAATATTGGTTCATCAACTGTGAAAAATTTACCACACTAAAGCAAGATGTTAATAGAAGGAAGGGGTGGTGAGGGCGTATATGGGAACTTACTACAGTTTCTGCTCAGTTTTTCTACTAAACTGCTCTAAAAATAAAGTATGTTAATTTTTAAAATATGTCAAAAATCAATGTTCCCATTAGAAATCATGGTCAAGTTGGGGGACGGATTTTCAAGCATAGCTAGGAGCTCCTCTACTCTAAATCATAGCCTATAGCCTTTAGTTAGATAATGCTGAATAGTTATATTTTACATGATATTTATTGTTACAGCTTACTTAAAATATGGTTTATATGTAAAATGTACATAGTTTATAGTTAACTTATATAAAGCTAAATACATCTGAATGTAGAGGAGGCATGGTGATGGGAAAGAATGAAGAAATCAGGGAGGTGGGACAGCTTCATCTAATGAAGAGATGACACTGCTGTCAGAACTTTCCCAACACTGCTAATAACGTTCTAACTAAAAAGTACACAAGAGTTCAGAGGCACTGAGGCCAAAAGAAGTTCCAACACAGTTCAGTAATCAGTTTGTTCCACAGTGATATCAAGTTGCCAAAAAAAGATAAAATTATAAAAAGTACATAGTATTCTGGTTTAAACTGTACAGAAATACACACTGTAGGCTTTTATTTTATTTTATTTTTAAGACTTTTTGTGGGGGCACCTGGCTCCCTCAGTCAGTAGAGTATGTGACTTACAATCTCAGGGTCATGAGTTCAAGTCCCATGTTGGGCGAGGAGCCTAGTTAAGACAAAACAAACAAAAAACCTCACCTTCCCATATAGTTAGAATCATACAGCAATGTAGTCTTTTCAGACTGGTTTCTTTCACTTAGTAATGCACATTTAAGGTTCTTCCATAGCTTTTCATGGCTTGATAGCTCCTTTCTTTTTAGTGCTAAAATATCCATTGTCTGTATGTACCAGTTACCAACTCTTTTCTTTCATAGATCTTGCCTTTGGTGTTGTCCCTAAAAGGGCATCACCATACCCAAGGTCACCTAGATTTTCTATGTTACCTTCTAGGAGTTTTATAGTTTTACATTTTACATTCAGGACTCTGATCCACTTTAATTTGGGGAGGGGTGTAAAGTCTGCTTAGATTCATTTTTTGGCATGTGAATATCCCATTGTTCCAGCACCATTTGTTGGAAGAGATTCTCCTTCCTCTATTGTTTTGCCTTTACTCCCCTGTCAAAGATGAGTTGACTATATTTATGGGGTTCTATTTCTGGGCTCTCCATTCTGTTCACTGATTTGTCTGTCTATTCCTTCAATACCACACTGCCTTGGTTACAACAGTTTTACTGTCAGACTTGAAGTCAAGTAGTATAAGTCTTCGGACTTTGTTTTTCTCCTTCAATACTGTGTTACCTATTCTGGGTCTTTTGCCTCTCCAACTAAACTTTAGAATCAGTTTGTCCATATCCATAAAATAACTTGCTAGGACTTTGCGATTGCACTGAATGTATAGATCAAGCTATGACTTATGTGCGCATGCATGTGTGTGTTTGTGTGTGCAAAAAGGTGTTTTTATTAAAGCACAGGGACAGGACCTGTAGGCTCAAGCTATGACATCTTACAACTATTAAGTCTTCCTATCCATGAACATGGAATCTATCTCCATTTAGTTCTTAGATTTCTTTCATCAGAGTTTTGTAATTTTCCTCATACAGACTTTGTCCATATTTTGTTATATGTATACCTATGTATTTCACCTTTTTCATTTTTTAAAATAAAAAATGGCAAAAACCAAAACAGTACTTTAAATATCACTTATCTGATAGATTTGTTTACTATAAAAATCTCTCATGTAAATTTAACAACATGCTTAACAATACTAACTCTTTCTAGATGCCATTTATAGTATTTCTATACTAAGAAATATGTCACAATATTTGTTGTAAATAGTAAATTTACCAGGTATACGTCCAATATGTAATGCTCACTCATTTTCTATTTCTAACAAAAAAATCAAACTAAAATGGTTTTACAACCTTTATGTGGCTACTCTGCAATTTTGTATAATCTATAAAACTATATTCCTTATATATTAAAAGGTACTAAAAGTACATAGACTTAAGTAGGAAAAAGAAAAGCAAAAAACACACCCAAATATTAACCGTGACATCTCTGGATGGCAGGGTTACAAATACGTTCATTTTCGTACTTTATTTTTTATAGTTCTCTACAAAGATCATATACTACTTTCACACTCCATTAAATCAAATATTTACAGCATGTTAAATGAGTAAACTATAACTACAAGGATCAATAAAGATTAATCTCTTGTGAAATATTTTAAAACAAAAATAAATATTACGTCTTTTCCATGGATACAACATACAAAGAGGAAGTTTTTTAAAATGCAGGAGAATGATAAACACCAAATTCAGAATAAAGGTCAAAGCTGGAAAGGCTGGGGACTAGGAGGAGGAGGAGTGTCCAAGAGGCTTCAATAATATCTGTAATACTTTATTTATTAAGCTGGGTAGTAGTAGATACACGGAGTTCTTTAATTGTCCTATATCCTTCTTTATGCCTAAAGTATTTCAAAATTCTGTTAAAGCAGCAGCTACAGAAGTCATGCCAAAGCAGTAGTACTTAACCCCAATGTCGTCAAACTCCTTTAATGGAATATGGTACTAGAGGATTATAGAGATAAATGTATCATTTACAAGTAAGAAAATTCTTTGGAAATTTTAAAGCAGGGGTTCTGAAGGTGGGTTTTCATGTGTATATTTACAAGCAAATAACAATCTAAAATCTGCATTTCATAAAATACCCGTAGCATTCTTTTCTTTCTTTTTTTTTTTTTTTAAAGATTTTATTTATTTATTTAACAGAGATCACAAGAGGGGGAAGCATGCTCCCTGCTGAGCAGAGAATCCGATGTGGGGCTCCATCCCAAGACCCTGGGATCATGACCTGAGCCAAAAGCAGAGACTTTAACCCACTGAGCCACCCAGGCGCCCCTGCAGCAGACATTCTAATCTGTACCTTGCACTAGCTCAAAATTAAATCTGTTCAATGTAATACATAAATTATTTTGAACATGACCTCATTTTACATTTCCACCGACGACCCCTTTTGAGAGCAGACTTTTTAGTCAATATAAAAACAATACTTAGGCTTTTAAAGGGGTCGTAAAAATATGATTAATTTCTGACTGGTATTTTTCATCTTGGTGATTTAAAATGGATTCTAACCAGCACATGACACCTACCACAAGAGCATTACAGAAGTGGCTCACATAGTAACACAACCCCATGTACTAGCTACACCCACTCACATTGTTATGTAGCTATGATAATGACTGAAAGTTTAGGTAAAGGCTAACCAACCCAAGCTTTCCGTAGTATTCACTGTAATTTGAAGCAATGACCTTCAAGGACAAAAAGGTAAATTCATAAGATGTTTGAAGATACTCCTTAAAGTAGGTTCAGTAACTTTTAACTTGAAACAAAAAAATTATGATTGATTTTTAGAAATGCCTTAGCTTATCTCTTACAATCTCTACTTATGATAGGAGTGAAAGGTTGTGAAAAGTAAGGATGGGGGTGGAGGTAGGGAAAGACCTACATAAGAACTAATACTGTTCCTCCCCATGTCCACCTTCAATTTTACTGCCCATTCCTACAACCTAGCCCTAAGCCAGAAATTGACTGTAACTAACAAATCACCAGAAAGACAAAAAGGAGAACCACTTAGCAAACTCTGAAATTATCAAAAGGTAGCTAGAGGGACTGAGATTTCCACACTAAAAGAAAAGGATATTAACCACGCCATTTTACCACCCAATCTCTTGCTCTAAAAAAGGGTGGGGAGGAGAAAACAATAGTCTATAATCACACTAGGGTATTGATTAGACATGCTCTCTTAAAGGGGAGAATGACTCCATTCAAACTATCTATGTGGATCTGCAGTTTTTATGAATTCACATAGGATTTTTATTCACTATTCTTCATAAAAAGTGATTTGGTTTTAACATTCAGCTTCTGTAACCCTTTTTAAAAAAATATTTAACCTATTTATTTGACATGGAACAAGAGTGAGAGAGAAGGCACACAAGCTCCAGAAACAGCAGGCAGAAGCAGACGAGCAGGGAGTCTGATGTGGGGCTTGATCCCACGACTCCAGGATCACAACCTGACCAAAGGCAGCCACTTAACAGACTGAGCCACTGCTTAACAGACTGAGCCACTCCGGTGCCCCTGTAACCCTTTTTGAAAAGACTTTATAAGATCAAGCAAGGACCTATTGAAATTTAAATGAAATGTTTGTTTCTCAGATCAAATCCGTCTGACTTGAGGATCCTCTCTTAGACTACTACAAATGTAAGGACCCAAAAACTACAGGAGTCATTAGCAGAAGTCTAACAAGGCTGGAATTGTCAGCTCCATGGATACTTGTACATGTGTGCCCTTTTCCTGTGCATTTCTGAAACCAGCTAATTCTCATTTTAATATCACCTTATATTTAGTTATTTCATAATTTGCATTTACCAAATATATTATCATCCATACCTCATTTGACCAATCTATCCTCAACAACTTGTCTGTGGAAAGCTGCCTAATGAGGACTGCCTACATTTTTATACTCACCAAGTTCTGTCCTGTTTAAATGTCATCATACCACATTCACTAAACAAATATTCTTTAAGCACCTTTTCTGTGTGAAATCCTGGAAGAGGGAAGCTGAAGAGGGACATCCAAATGATTAGTTTAACCCTTACATAGCTTATAGTAGCAGATCTCAAAGTGAACAGTGGAACCTTGGGATCCCCGAGACTTTTTCAAGGGGTCCATAAGATCAAATCTATTTTCATAGCAAGTGTTATACTGTGATTTATAAGAAATATATATTTGGTCATCCAGATGAACTTTTTTTTTTAGTTTCCGGTATACAATATAGTGATTCAACAATCCCATATTTTACTCAGTACTCATCATGGTAAGTATACTCTTGAATCCCCAAAACTTACTTCACCCATCCCCCGACCCACTGCCCCTCTGGTAAGCATCAGTTTGTTTGCCATAGTTAAGAGTCTGTTCCTTGGTTTGTCTTTTGTTGTTATTCATTTGTTGCTTCTTAAATTCTACATGAGTGAAATCATATGGTATTCATCTTTCTCTGACTTACTTCACTTAGCACTGTGAAGTATGAACATAGGATCATCTCTAGATGATGCATGTTGTTGCAAATGGCAAGATTTCATTCTTTTATGGCTGAATAATGTTCCATTGTATATATATACCACATCTTCTTTATTCAGTCATCTAAGGATGGATACTTGAGCTGCTTCCCTATCTTGGCTATTATAAATAATGCAATAAACAGAGGTGTGCACACATCTCCTTGAATTAGTGTTTCTGTATTTGAGTAAAGGCCCACCGTGTGATTACAGAATGATAGGGTAGTTCTAGTTTTAATTTTTTGAGGAACCACATGTACTTTCATCTCCATCCAGGTCCTGGCTCACAGCTCCTAAAAAAAACGCTTGGAATTTCTGGTGATAAGGTCAACTGAAGTTGTCTTTTGTTATGTTAATAAAGGTGGCTTTGGGACTCTGCAAAAGGACAGGGACTGGTGGCCTGGAGCTTTCAGCCCCACCCCCCATCTCCGGGGAAGGAAGAAGGCTTGAATCAACCAATGGCCAATGACTTAGTCAATCATGACTACACGTTGATGCTTCCATAAAAACCCAAAGGTCTGGGTCCAGGGAGTGTCTAGGTTGGTGAACATATGGAAATACTGGAAGAGTGGTGCACCTGTACAGGGCATGGAAGCCGCACACCCTTTCCCCATACCTTGCCCAATGTTATCTCTTCACCTGGCTGTTCATTTCCTCTATTATATCCTTTAATAAACTGGCAAAATTAAGTGTTTGCCTCAGTTTTGCAAGGGACTCCAGCAAATTAATCGAACCTGAGAAGGAAGTCATGGTTACCTCTAATTTACAGTCAGAAGTACAGGTAATAACCTGGACTTGCGATTAACATGGAGTTGGAGGGAGTCCTTGTCAGAAGTGAGTTGAGCTCCCAGACATCTTGCCGGTGCCCAAGAACTGGTTGGCTGTATGTGTGGGAAACCACCCCTATCCCCACCACACACATTCAAACCGGTCTCAGAACAACTCAGTAACCAAGACATTTGCCCTTTTCACTGTGCTTATATTTGCACGTACATGCAAAAAACAGTAGGGTAAAACTACTGGCACAATAGTGCAATATAGTCTTCATATACACACAGTAAAAGAGTCAATTTTATTGAAGAATGTGTTAATGAAAGTAAAAGTTACATATTTTATTAAATCTTGAGTTTAATAAACACTTGAGTTCTTGTCTTTTACTATTTTGTATAACCAAATGGAAAGAAAGTATTCATAAAGCACGTCTGCATTCAGAAGTATGCTCTCTCAAAAAGGATATGTATCATGCTTTGAGTTGCAAACCCAATTAGCTACTGACCCCCCCGGGGGGGGGGGCACAGAACACCATTTTTACTTCAAAGAGTGGCTAACAGATAAACTATATGGTTATTCAGACCTGGCTATATGAATGACAGATATTTTTCCAAAAATCAACAAAGTGAACCTGTTACTCCAAAGAAAGTAACTGTATTTGTTACCAAAGATAAAATCTGATTATTTCAAGTGATAATCAGAATTCTAGAAAACTTGTATCTGCTACAATGAGCTGGATAGCTTTCCATTACTTAAGCCTTTTCAGATGAGAACAATGGTAGTGTTAATGAATGTGATTTTTGTATCAACATTTGGAAAAGATGCATAATTCAGTAAATTGATAATCTTCCAAATGACCAATGTATGATGTTACAAAATCATGGATGGATTAAAAGAGTCATTCAAAGTTTATGATAAGCCAGATTTCATTTAAACAAAGTACAGTTATGGTTTCAGAACCTACACTGTAAATCACTTTTAAGAAATTAATACTGCTGAGTTTTGCTGTAATATCAAAGAATATCTGCAATTATCTGAAAAGGCTCTTTAAAATGCTCTTCCCTTTCCCACCTACATATTTGGTATAAGATCAGATCTTTTCCACATACTTTAACCAAAGCAACATACTCAGCAGATGGGAGTGCAAAAACAGAATTCAACTGTCTTCTATCAAGCCAGACATTAGAAGAATTTGCAAAAACTATAAAACAAAACCCCTCACTATACTGGGGTGGTTTTGGGTTTTTTGAAAATAGTTATTTTTATAAACATATTTCACCTGTTTTAACATGTAGTAGGGGTACTATTATTTTTTTTAAGATTTTGTTTATTTATTTGACAGACAGAGATCACAAGTAGGCAGAGAGGCAGGCAGAGTGAGAGGAGGAAGCAGGCTCCCCACTGAGCAGAGAGCCCGATGCCTGGCTCCATTCCAGGACCCTCGGACCATGACCTGAGCCAAAAGCAGAGGCTTTAAACCACTGAGCCACCCAGGCACCCCTGTTATTTTTAAATTAATAAAACATTTTCTAAATTTCTCAGTTTTAATTTCAAATACAGTAAATATCAAAACTTATAACCCATATAAATAAAAGCTATTGAGTCCTCAGTAATTTTTTTTTAAAGATTTTATTTGACAGACAGAGAAAAAGCAAAGTAGGCAGAGTGCCAGGCAGAGGGAGAGGGAGAAAATGATTCCTGGCTGTGCAGGGAGCCGAAGGTGGGGCTCAATCCCAGAACCCTGGGATCATGTCCTCAACTGAAGGCAGCCACTTAACTAAGTCACCCAGGTGCCCCGAGTCCTCAGTAATTTTCAAGGTATAAAAGGGTCCTGAAACCAAAGACTAAGAGTCACTGGCTTATAGTATAATAAAAGAAAAAAAGAAAACACAAATAACCCAAGGTAGAAAATGTATCAAAGCCCTTCTATTCTTGGACATCCCAGCTTTTCTTAAACTGGACCTATGCTACCTGCCAGGCTCTTGAAATAATTTATTTCACCCTGCTGTCAATATAATGAGTCTTTAAACAGGCATAAAAAGGGCTTGAGCAATACCAAAATTATATATTAAACCAATGTGAATTGATAGGTTATTCTTTACTAGTTTTCTAAATAAATGGTCTGAATCAAATTGGTTTTATTTCTCTGGTATAAACTTAACCTATAAAGAGAAGTTTTTCACAAAGGACTATTTAATATACAACTCCCTTGGAAAAGCATCCTATATAATCAAATTAGTAATGGGAAGCCATGGAATTTGGTTCCCTCTCAGTAATAGGGAAAAATCCTAGAAATCCTACACTGGTGCTGAGACTCAGGACACAAAAGATGTCATTCCAAAAGAGGGGCAGGGGAGGAAGCACCTTCTGGAGGGCCATGTGCACATAAGCAATCACTGGTGTTTTTAAGTAGGGAGATACGGGGTGCCTGGGTGGATCAGTCATTTGGGCATCTGTCTTCGGCTCAGGTCAAATTCCCGGGGTCCTGGGCTCCCTGCTCAGTGGGGAACCTGCTTCTCCCTCTCCCTCTGCTGTTCCCCCTGCTCGTGCTGTTGAATAAATAAAAGATCTTTTTAAAAATAACATAAATAAATAAATAAAAAGGGAGTTACACACTTTTTGCTTAACCTGCCTTGAAGGATACACAAGAAACTGGCAAAGATCTGGTTTATAGAGAGGGAGACTGGGAGAGAAACTCACTTCTCACTGTATTCTTTTGATACTGTTTGATCTTTTAACCACTGGCATATATATATATATAAAGATAAAATTTATTTATACAAAAATAAACATTTTAAAGCATCACTTCTGTATCACCCGTTTATCTCAAATGCAAATTCCAAATAATACTAGTAGATATATAGATTATTCAATGCATATCTGTTAAATAAAGAATGGATACACATTTCATATACCTGACAGAAACATCAAAACCAAACTGTCCATCAACTAAGAAGTGATCAGCCATTGGTTACATGAGGGAGTACTGGAGTACCTGATTACAGAAGGAGCATCTAGCAATGTCATCCATGTGCCCAGCATTGATATAGTTGCTATTTCAATGGTAAATTTTTTTTTCTTTTTTATATTCACCACAGCATTTGCTTTAAGAAATACTCTCTGGATAGTACTAAAGTAAAAATTCCTTTAAACCATGCAGCAACATTAAAGTCAGAACTAATTTAGCTCCTATTATGTACTAAACACTATGACTAAGTAACATAACACTTATAACACAATGTCACACATGACAATGTGCACTTGGATCTAAAACCTAACTGCACAGTATAGATTTAATAGTTACACCAATGAAAAAGATTTGGGGGTTTTAACCAATTCCAAGTTTAACAAACCATTCTCATGATGTGGCTATAACACACATAATTCAAATCTGGCTGTATTAGTCAGAATGGCTACACAGTGTCCAGAATACAGAAATACCCACTGTAGTTTGTGTTTATCAGACCTATCCCACAACTCATGCTGGGTAGTAAGCCAAAGATCTAGAGGGTACATAAGATCTAGAGACCCTGAAAAAGTGCAAGAGGATCAGGATAGTTTGGTATGTGGAAGGCAACATTTAATGATTTAGCTATCATATCTGAAGCACTTCACATGAACTTTTCTTACATCTTCACTTATCAATGATATAGGCATTATTATCCCTGTCTTAAAAGTAAGGAGATTCAGACTCTGCAATGGCAAGTAACATGCTCAAGTTTGCATTCAACTTCGAATTACCAAGATTTAAACCCAGAGCACCTGTAATGGCTTGAATGATGGCTCCCGAAGAAAAGATATGCTCGCATCCTAACTCCTGGAACCTGTAAATGTTACCTTATTTGGAAAAAAATTTCTTTTGCTACAACAAAACTAAGGATCTTGACATGAGGAAATCATCCTTGATTATCCAGGTTGGTCCAAAATCCAATGACAAGTGCCCTTAGAGGAATGAGGCCAACAGAGATTATACAGAGGGTAGGAGACAATGTGCTCACAGAGGCAGATACTGGAATGATACAGTCACAAGTGAAAGAACACCAGCAGCCACCAAAAGCAGGAGGTAGTAAAGAACAGATTCTTCCCTAGAGCCTCCAGAGAGACTATGGTCATACAAACACCAGACTCCTGACTTTGGGCTTCAGAACTATGGCAGAATAAATTTCTGTTGTTTTAAGGTACTTACTTTATGGTAAGTTGTCATGTTTGCCCTAGGGAAATAGCCCGCAACTCTCTTTCCAGCATACCTTTCCAAAAAGGCTGAAGGTCCCAGGACATTTAAACTAAAAGACAGGGGCACCTGGGTGACTCAGTGGGTTAAGCCTCTGCCTTCAGCTCAGGTTATGATCTCAGGGTCCTGGGATCGAGCCCCGCATCAGGCTCTCTGCTCAGTGGGGAGCCTGCTTCCCCTTCTCTCTCTGCCTGCCTCTCTGCCTACTTGTGATTTCTCCCTCTGTCAAACAAATAAATAAAATCTTAAAATAAAATAAAAGACAACTCAGGATTTCATAAAGAAAATACAAAACATATTTGATTTTAGAAATCCTAGAGAACAAGGGACGCCTGGGTGGCTCAGTCTGTTAAGCTGCTGCCTTCGGCACAGGTCATGTCCCCGGGTAACTGGGATCAAGTCCCGCATTGGGCTCCTTGTTCAGTGGGGAGCCTGCTTCTCTCTATGCCTCTCCTTGCCACTCTGCCTGCTTGTGCTCTCTGTCTCTCTCTCTGGCAAATAAATAAATAAAATCTTGAAAGAAAGAAAGAAAAGAAAGAAAGAAAGAAAAGAAAGAAAGAAAGAAAGAAAGAAAGAAAGAAAGAAAGAAAGAAAAGAAAAGAAAAGAAAGAGAAAGAAAGAAAGAAATCGATCCTAGAGAACAGAAGACCAGTAGATAAAACTTACGTGGAGCGATTTCAGTTGAAACTAAGCTTTCTAAACTATCCAAATATCTTAAAGATTAAACGGACTTCAGGTAAAAAGTAAATTTCCTCTCACTGGATGTATTCAAAGAGACTGATGATCACCTAATTTGGGGGAGCAGAGGTGGCTTAAATGACTTAGAATCTGGTCCCACCCTGAGTTCCTAAAAATCATAAAATATTAGATAGCACCACAAAGCCTGGTAATAAGGCAAAATATAACAAATGAATTTTGCAAGGCTTCTACAATCATTCAAAAAAAATACTGACCAGTTGTTAGGCATCAAACATAGAGGTCAGTAATGAACACTGTATTTACTATCATGAAGCTTTAGAATCTGGTGGGAAAGACAGACATGTATCAACCAATATACAAACAAATATAAAATGACATGTACAGACATATATGGTAACTGAAAAGTGCAAAAATGAGGAAGGCCTGATAAAACTTCCTGAGGAAATTACGCTTGAGCAGAGACCTGAATACAATATATATGATTTTACTAGAAAGAGAAGAAAGGGAAAAAAGCTTTCCAGGCAGAAGGAATACCAATAGGAAAGGCTTTATTGGTTAGGGGAACATGACTGATACAAAATGAGTTCAAAGTTAGGTGCCACATTTAAAAGCTTTGTCTTTGGGGCACCTGGGTGGCTCAGCAGGTTAAGTCTCTGCCTTTGGCTCAGGTCATGGTCTCAGGGGTCCTGGGATCCAGCCCTGCATCAGGCTCTCTGCTCAGCACGGAGCCTGCCTCTCTGCCTACTTGTGATCTCTGTCAAATAAATAAATAAAATCTTTAAAAAAAAAAAAAAAGCTTTGTTTTCATCCTAAATTCAATGGGGGGTGGGGGAGGGACACAGGCAAGGGCGGGGCACGACCAGAGCACTGTCCTTAGAAAAGACAATTCATTCTGACTCTCCTGAGAATGGATTAAGACTCAGCTAGAGGGCATGCAGGTGGACCAGTTAGAGAGGTTACTCCAACAGTCCAAGAAAGAAATAATAGCAACTCAGAAGTGGTAATGGTGAAATGAAGAGGTCAAATTGAGTTTAGAAAGTTAAATAAGTAGGATTTGATGACAAAGGGAGACTAAAGTTTCTGTTCTGATAAACTAGATCAAACAGTGGTACTCTTCACTGAGGTAAGCAAAAGTTGAACAGGAACAAGTTTGGTAAGAGAATTTCATTTGGAGATATAAGTGCATCTGAGACATCCAAGAAATGCCAATTGGGCCATTGGATACAGTGTTCTGAAACTCTGCTGGTAGGCTAAATCTGAGTATGCATATTTACATGGAACAACTGTACGAACTTTCTATCACTAAGGGACACCAGTCATTGTTATAAGGTAATCATTATTCTAAAAGAAAAAAACAAACAACAACAACAAACTTCAAAATCATGCTAACCCCAAAGACAAGAATCACTACTGTACCCGAAGCCATAAATTAATACTAAACAAAGACTGGGGCACCTCACTGGCTCAGTCAGAAGGGCCATGAGTTTAAGGGCCATACTGGGTGTAGCGATTACCTAAAGGAATAAATTTTTTAAAAACTTTAAAAAAATATGAAACAGATTATTTAAAGGACATTGGATGTATACCACCCTCTGGCTACAAAATGGATTGTCTTCATTCTGAAGTTGGAATTAGCTACTATTCTCATATGTTTGGATTCTCAAATTGGTGGATTCTCAAGTTGGAATTAGCTACTATTCTCAAGTTGGTGGACTCTCAAGTTGGAATTAGCTACTATTCTCATATGTTTCAGATAACAAAAACTGAAAACAAGATTAAGAGGCAGTAAATTTGTACTTTTTATTCCCAGATTCTCTACCTCTTGCTCTATCTACAAGATATTGATTTAAGCATTTTTAACTGGCAAGCATAAAGTTTTTCTCCTAGAAAAGATACCAATCTTCAGAGTAAAAGGAAGAGAATAAACAAATCAGACATTTTTCTTCTGACACACACCTCCACAAGCTTTATACTACACTTGGTTGAAAATGACTAGATTGCTTTGGATATTGGTTGCTGTGCTAAGGAACTATTTACTCTAGATTTGCTTTCCATTCTGTATAAAAAACAAAAACAAACCAACTACCAGAGGTATTAAAGACAGAACTAAAGGAGAAGGCAGGAAAATTAGGTTTTATTACTAACTCTAAAAAGAACCCACTGTATAAATTAAGAAGTTAACTTTGAGAAATATCTAGTTATTTTTACATAAAATTCCAATTATATATACCACATGCTTCATTGAGGGCAAGTATGAATGAGATTATGTAGCATTTTATATTTGTACATATACTTTTATTTTATATATATTAAACTCTTTTGAAATCCCCACAGATAATGTTTTTTAAAAACCAGGTATTTTTTCACACTTTTGTATTATATTATTGCTGCTACTAATATCTAATTTGCTCTCAATAGGGATATAACAACTCAAAATGTCCCAGGGTAAAAATAAAAGAGCCAATAATATGGGGCGCCTGGGTGGCTCAGTGGTTTAAGCCGCTGCCTTTGGTTCAGGTCATGATCTCAGGGTCCTGGGATCGAGTCCCACATCGGGCTCTCTGCTCGGCAGGGAGCCTGCTTCCCTCTCTCTCTGCCTGCCTCTCTGCCTACCTGTGATCTCTGTCAAATAAATAAATAAAATCTTAAAAAAAAAAAGAGCCAATAATATACTGAGATGAATTTGTCCATTTTAGAAACTATCCTGCATATAGAAATCTGAGCTCAGAAAGTATGAGGGTAAAGTGGGAGAAAAAAATGAGTTATTATGTGAATGAAATTGAGGTTAACCCAGGATTTAGCTTTCATTCTTCACTAAATAAGCTTTCACGAGCCAGCCCTTTCGCCCTTACTCCAAGTTACCCTTACCTCAGCAAAAACACATGGAGCACGAAACAGACAGCAAGCATTTCCTGAACAAATCTGCATTTGGAGAGAAACTTTTAAGTATCTTTTATATTTCCTTAGACAAATGGATTTACAACTGCTCCTTAAGAATACTGCAGGGCAGAAACAGATGAATTACATAAAATTAGACATTTCTGGTTCAAAACAATATGCACAGTATTACTGCATTTATCATATATAGTGTATATGCATGCACATACTATAGAGAAAAATATCTAGAACTTTATATACTAAAATATTATCTTTGCATGATATAATTATGAACATTTTAAATTTTCTTCTTTTTGCTTTTCTACAATGAACACATATACATGCCTTTTAAAGAAAATACCGTATTTATTAGCATGTCATAACACAGACTCAGAATTTATGAATCAGAAATTTAGAATTTTTATTTAGAAGAAACTTTAAATACCATTTCTGTCCTCATTTTTCAAGTGGGGCAACAGGCCCAGTGAGGGTAAGTGACTTGCCTGCCCAAAATCTGAGAGTGAGCCTTTAGGGCCATAATCATACTTATCCATACTTATGGGGGTTGGGGGAGGTTTTAATTATAAAAATTATAAAAATTAATTAAATTATAAAAATTAAAGCATTTTCACTAAAGATAATTTTAAGTTTGAAGAAAGAAAATGAAAATCACCTCTATGCTTATAAACAACCATTGACTTTGGAGGGTTTTTCGTTTGTTTTTAAAATTTCTCAGGGCACCTGGGTGGCTCAGTGGATTAAAGTAAAGCCTCTGTCTTCGGCTCAGGTCATGATCTCAGGGTACTGGGTTCGAGTCCCGCATCAGGCTCTCTGCTCAGCGGAGCCTGCTTCTCCCTCTCTCTCTACTTGTGATCTCTCTCTCTGTCAAATAAATAAATAAAATCTTTTTTAAAAAAATTTCTCACTACAAAAATAATATATTTTCAATGCAAGAAAACTTTTAAAATATAAAACCAAAAATTAAGGAAAAGACAAAATTTTAACATTCAATCACATAACTGGTGATATCGAAATTACTTCTTCTTTAGACTTAGTACCTGAAGCCAGTTTTGGGGCAAGAGACTAGGTCCATGACAAATGTTTTTAATTAGCAAACCTTGGTTGATTCTTTAATTTGGGAATATTGTTACAAAGAAGCTCAATACTAAGAATTTTATTTCATAATTGTTTAATAAAAGACAAAGGACCAAAAAAAAAAAACCCCAAAAAACAAAAAAAAACCACCCCACAACCACCACCACAAATAAAGGAAAAGATAAAATACTCCGGTTCTATTTAGGGATTTTCTTTGTAGATTAGTGAATATAAAGATAATCCACAAACACAGCTAATTATAAGTTCTATAACACTAATTTTCTGTTCAAGATTACTCAATATTAATTCATTGCTTTTATTTATTTGAGAGAGAAAGAGAGAACATGGACGGGGAGGGAGTAGAGGGAGGAGCAAACTCCCCACTGAGCAAGGAGCCCAACTTAGAGCCTGATCTTGGGACTCCAGGATGGTGAGGGGAATCCAAGGCAAACACTTAAGGACTAACCCACCCAGGCGCTCCTTTCTTTCCTTTTATTTATTGTTTTAAAGACTTATTTGATAGAGAGAGTACAGGAGGGAGGGGCAGACAAGGAGGGAAAGAGAGTCTCAAGAAAACTCCCTGCTGAGCCAGACAACAGGCTCTCGGACCCTGAGATCATGCCCTCAGCGGAAATCTGGAGTCAGATGCTTAACTGAGCCAGGAAGGCAACACCATTCATTGCTCTCTTGTATTTACCAATACTTTTACAGCGTATTCCATAAAACATTGCTGGTATTAATTAAATTAATTAATTAAAAAACATAAATTATGAACAAATATATTTATAAAAATGAGCTAATCAAACTCATAAGTTACTGAACTATCATTAACTCAATTAGCAAGACATTTTTAAAAACTATTTCATCTTTATCTTGTCCTTTTAAAATTCCTACCGTCTGGGACACCTGGGTGGCTCAGTCAGTTAAGCATCTGCCTTCGATCGAGTCACGATCCCAGGGTTCTGGGATCAAGTCCTGGACAGGGCTCCTCGCTCAAGGGGGAGCCTGCTTTTCCCTCTGCCTGCCACTCCACCTACTGGTGCACTCCCGCCCATACTCTCACTCTCTGATAAAAAGAAATTCCTACTTTCTATATACTTTATAATACACACAAATGTATTAGTACAATAGCATAGGAACATCGTTTTTTTTTTTTTAAAGATTTTTTATTCATTCATTTGACAGAGAGAAATCACAAGCAGGCAGAGAGGCAGGCAGAGAGAGAGAGAGAGGAGGAAGCAGGCTCCCTGCTGAGCAGAGAGCCCGATGCGGGACTCGATCCCAGGACCCTGAGATCATGACCTGAGCCGAAGGCAGCGGCTTAACCACTGAGCCACCCAGGCGCCCCAGGAACATCGTTTATAAATAAATGTAATTCAGAATGTGTGCTCAAAATTTTTACTTGTACGGTGACCATCAAAAGTTGGAGATCACTGTCCCAGAACCTAGGGCTTAGCCAACGAAATGGTCTCCTAATCTAATTTCAAAGATGCAAAAATCAGAGGAAGTAAAAATGACTGATTATCTAACATTTCAGAATAAGGGGCACCAACGTGGGTGGCTCAGTCCTGGGACAGAGCCTTGAATTGGGCTCCCTGCTCAGTGGAGTCTCCCTTTCCCTCTCCCCAAACGCCTGCTTGTGCTCTCTCTCAAATAAATAAAATTTAAAAGTAAAATAAATAAAATTACAGAATGAAATGATTTTAGAATAAGTTCTAATATGAAACGTTATTAAAAACTTGCTTAAATTTTTTAAAAAGATTTTAGTTTTTTATTTGACAGAGAGAGAGATCACAAGTAGACAGAGAGGTAGGCGGGGGGGGGGGGGGGGGGGGGGGCCGCGGGGGGGGGGGGGGGGGGGGGGGGGGGGGGGGGGGGGGCAGGCTTCCTGCTGAGCAGAGAGCCCCATGTGGGGCTCGATCCTAGGACCCTGAGATCATGACCTGAGCTGAAGGCAGAGGCTTAAACCTCTGAGCCACCCAGATGCCCCAAAAATTTGCTTAAATTTTAAATAAATAAATTTTAGATAAAATCTAGATTTTATTAATAACTTAAGAAATTTGAACACTAGCAATTTGTTAGCATGAAACCATCATAGATCTCAACACATTCAGTAACTGTCGTATTTCAGAAAGACCCTGTAAAATAGGCCAATGGTATTTTCATTTCATGGTCAGAAAAATTAAGCAAGGAAAGAATGCCTTGTGCCAAATTAGACTGAAACATCTGTGCATTTTAGAAAACTTTCAAAGTATGTTAACTCCCAACTTAAACATTTTTTGAGTGCTATCTATGAACCACTTAGCTTTCTTTTAAAACTCATTCTCTCTTTAAAACAATAGTAATTTGGGGGCGCCTGGGTAGCTCAGTGGGTTAAAGCTTCCATGATCCCAGGGCCCTGGGCACAAGCCCCGCATCAGGGTCTCTGCTCGGCAGGGAGCCTGCTTCCCCTTCTCTCTACCTGCCTCTCTGCCTACTTGTGATCTCTGTCAAATAAATAAATAAAATCTTTTAAAAAAAAACAATAGTAATTTGACCGCCCACAAAGCCTACTGTATATAGTACATGAATAGACGGTCCTACACTAGTGTGAATCCCAGAGTATTAAAACAAAACAACCAAAAAACAAGGAATCCTAGAACACTTCGCAAGATTCTGAAACTGGTTAAGCTTTGCTTTGTTATTCCTCCCACCTTCCTTCTGGTGCTCTCAGTCCTATCTCCTGGAGGTGCCTCAGATCTCCCCAAAGTTCTTCACCTGAGATACTCAAAATTTCTTCCCTTGGGTCTGTCCCAGTCAATCAAACTGACTAATTTCAGCCAACCAACACAACCAGTATTTGACATAATTAACTGAAAACGCCCTTTACATTTCTGTGTGTCAAGAACGCTTTGAGAATTTCAGAAAAGTTATGGACCCTCTCCCCAGAAAAATTGCACAGGCACACATAAAAAACTTCTCATATAATTTCAGGAGATCAGGGTTACGTGGCCAAAATATAATCCATGAATCCCAGAACTATAAAACCCAGGTTAAATACCCCTGAACTTAACATTTAAATATTACAAAACCTCAAAACTCTTCAAGAGGAATTTGCATTGACAAAAAACTCGGGATGCCTGGGTGGCTTAGTCTGTTGAGCGCCTGCCTTCTGCTCAGGTCATGATCCCAGGGTGTTCAGATGAGTCCCAAGCAAAGCTTCTTGCTCAGTGGGGAGCTTGTTTCTCTCTCTGCCTGACACTCCCCGCTGCTTGTGCTCTAACAAATAAGTAAAATCTTAAACAAAAAAACAAAACAAAACAAAAAAGATAAACTCAAATATATTATACTATATACTCAAATCTATAAAATCTAATTGTTAGAATTGAAGTCTTCTCCCAAAGCTTTTATGCTATAATTCCCATAAGAGAAAAGGAAGAACAGAACCTATTTATAAGCATGGGTCGTCTATTAAACTGGGTTTTAAAGACCTTACCCATATTCAGTAATGCTCTAGAAATTTATTGTGTTCACTATCACGATTCCTGTCAAAACAATACACATGCACATTACATACACACACACTCAGAAAATGCCTTTTATCTCTTAATTGCCAAATCCAGTTTTCATCCCAATGAGCTCTCCCTAGGATTTCATGTTGCTAAAATTTCCTGTTAAAATTTCCTTAACCCCTCCTTAGCTTCTTCGAACCCATACTATTTATCTTATCTCTTTAGCCATTCTTTTTCAACTTCCCTCATAGGCCCCTCTTCCTCCATTTGACCTTCAGATGTAGATGCTTGACAAGGTTGCCCTTCGCCTTCTCCTCAATCCTGATATTATAGTCTTTTGCAGTTTCTGTATAACATTATGCTAATGAATACAAATCTCTTAACTGATCCCTGCTTCCCCTTCTGCTCCAGCCCAAATCTGTCAATAGGGAGATACTTGAGGGATCTTGACTCCCACATCTAGAATCATACCCTATCACCTTCTTTCTCAAATTCTGTTCTTCCAATACATCCCCTATCTTAACTAAAGGCATCATTACTCATTAATGAAATATAATCTCTGAACTCCCCCATTCTCTTCCCAATCGGCATAACCTCATCAGCTTCATTTTCCACTACTGCTCAAACACAGCAAAATCCACTTGCTATTCCTCAGACTATCAATTCCCTTCCTCTAACCGCTTCTCCATCAGAGGAAACCGTTACTCACCATTCCAAATCCTACTTAAAGATCTCCTACAGTCTTCCCTAACCTCACTTATTCTCCCACATCACTCACTTCCTGCCTCTATAATTCCACATCAATCTTTATTTTACTTCTCAACAAGCTGTATCATAGTCCAGCCCTTATCTTTCTCCTTTAGTAGACAAGGCCTGTGGTTTAGTTGTTACTGTAGTACTTAACACACGCCTGGACTATAGTTATGTCTTTGATCAATGACTGGTGAATGAATGGCAAAACTCCAAAGTAAGGACAGAGTTAATTAAGGTTATTATCTGTCTGAAGGGTGTACCTTATCCCCTTTTGAACATAAAACAAAAATTGAGTCCCCTAGTCCCTCATTCCCTATTTCTAGTCCAATGCTTAGTTTTAAGCAATGTTTCATGGGGACATTTCCTCACTTCCTCTTGTTCTTTGCAGGGTTAGCTGCCAGCCTAACCACATTAGCATTCAGGAGCAGCAACAAAACAGTCTCTCCAAGTTCTAAAAAGCAAAGACTTTAAAATTACCAATAGTAATACAAGTTGCTTTTGAAAAATAGTCTTAACGTTTATGCATACAAACTTCATTCTTCATAATTCTGAAAAAGGCTTGGCCTAGTTTACCCAACAGGCACCATTTAAGAGTTATTAAGAAGGGCACCTGGTGGCTCAGTGGGTTAAAGCCTCTGCCTTCAGCTCAGGTCATGGTCTCAGAGTCCTAGGATGGAGACCCACATCCGGGGTCTCCGTGAGGAACCTGCTTCCTCCTCTCTCTCCCTGCCTGCCTCTCTACTTGTGATCTCTGTCTGTCAAATAAATAAATAAAAATCTTAAAAAAAAAAAAGTTATTAAGAAAATGTCCATTTAAACCATCAGCCAAAATTTTCACATTTATAACTATAGGAATCAGCATACATGAATAAATCTAAATACTATGCTTGTATACTAAGTACACTATAAACAGCAGTCTCAATCACCAGATGACCCACACATTAAGTAGTTCTTTTAGCTTCCTTTAAAAATACAGGCCCAAAGGGGCACCTGGCCAGCTCAGTCTGTTAAGCGTTTGACTCTTGGCTCAGGTCATGATCTCAGGGGGTCATGATATCAAGCCCTGAGTCAGGCTCTGTGCTCAGCTTGCAGTAGTATGCTTGGGATTCTCTCTCCCTCTGCCCGTCCCTAGCTTTGCTAGCTCACTCTCTCAAAGAAGTGTATCAATCTTAAAACAACAACAACAACAACAACAAACCCAAATTCCAAGTCCCAATCTATAAAACTAGAATCTTTTATCAGAATCAGTTACTTTTTCCCTTCTTCCCCCCACCAACTTTCCCAAAACATACTCACACACACTCACACACATCCACACACACCTCTCTAAACAAACCTGGTTTCTTCAAGAAATTATCTGATGGCTCAGTAACAGTTTGATAAAGCAGGTTACAAGGTCTAGGATTCTGGAGGAGATCCCATATGGTACAATTATCTTCTAAGAGACTACTTTTGGTGACAGAATATAGATTTGTCTCAAGGGATCACAAATGTGGTAGGCTTGCCTTATTTGCCTCCTAGTTTTTTTTTTTTTTTTCTTTCAAGAATATACTAAAAGCTCTCTTTAAACGTGTATTTGACTTTTCAGTTCATATAAATGTTCACATTTCAGGCACACAGACATGGTGAAAAGGCAAAAAACAAAACAAAACAAAACAAAAAAACGACCATATGATAAAATGTGTTTGAAGCTTCAATAACTAAACTGCACTGAGTGGGATCATAAACTCATTAGCCTAATTCTGAACTGCACTTCAGAAAAGATATATATTCCAAGGCATATATAATCCACTTATTTTTCTTGAGCAGTCAAAAGTTCTTCTCATTTTCCAAGTTTATACATATTACATCAAAATAGCTTCAGACAAAGCAGTCTTGTTGCTTCAAGATTAAAAGTTTCCAATAGCTCAATGTGGTTGTAATCTTCTGGAAACACCTGAAATTGATTTGTCTCACCTCCTTTTACTATTGCTCTTCCAGGCCACTCACCTTAGAATATTGATGGATAAAAGTTCTTACTGAAAAGCCCAAAAAGTGAATAACCCACCCCCTAGCTAATAAGAAAAGAACTGTGATATACAATGCACAAAAATTACCATGTATCCAGAGTCTCAAAACAAAACAAAACCAATGATTGGACTTGGTCTAAATAAAATGTTTCTAAAATAAGCTTAACAAGTAGGTTTCTTTTTCATTGCAGTTTTACTAAACATTTATGGAAAATTGTATTTGGATAAGCTCAAGCTGAAAATACTAGTTAGCTCTCAAAGAAAACATGAAAGAACAAAGAAATTTTTCTAAAACATTTTTTTACAAAAGAGTGGCATTTAAGACTGATTTTCCAAATACAATACACACGCGTAATTTTATAATTAATTCGCATCACACAAAGTCACACACATTTAAATTCAAATATCACATTTCCTAGACTAATTACAACCCCAGAGAGGGTGCACTGAAATTGAGGTTAGAGTAGACACTTCCGAGACTCAACAACCCAGAGTTCCCGCTTTACACTCCAATTTTTCAGTGGCACTAAGTGGATGAACAAGCCCACTGCAGCACAAAGCATTGGGGTTGCCTAAAGAGATCTAACAGAAGCTGAACATATGCAATAACTTCCTGTTCTCCAGAGGACTGGAGGGTGTGTTTCTAAAGGCTGACAATTCATAGCCCTTCCAAAAACCAAAAGTATGTCTTTTCAAATACTTGTGAAAAAAATTTTAATTCCAAAAATTAACTGTTCATCATTACTACTCCCCCAAAATTTACTGAATGCCTTACTATATATAAGATGTATAAAAAATTTAATCCCAGACCATAAGCAGTTTAAATTCCCCTTAAAAAAGTCACCCATTTGGGATTACTTCACATAAAATACTTCTTGAAGACAACCCAGGGGTCTTCTTGAACTCACAGTATACAGGCAATGCAAAATTCAGGTATTTAAATCACAGGGAGTCTGTCTTCCACTCCCTAAAAGAATTAGAAATGGATGTATACTTGTGATTTAATAATAAGAAACCTACAATTTGGGGTTCCATCAATACATGAATTGGGAGGGAAACTTGAAATCCTTTCTTTAATCCCTTTTAGATGTGGACAAGGGCTCTCATTATCTGCTACTCTTCGAGTTTCTTCCTAAATCCAGGAGCTAAGTTTCCTCAAACCTGAAATCTATTTTCATGAAAACTCCTGGCTTGAGGATGATTTTTTTCTTTCTTTCTTTGCTTTCCTTTTCTTTCTCAGCTAAATGAGAATATGACCACTGACTACTAACCAAAAAGTCATTTTCTCTCATATATGTTGAGTGTGAGATTGGGGGAGGGGAAAGGCACATAGCATGAAATCCAAGGATTTCAAAAAAGGATGTGCCAGAAGAGGGTAAGCAGTACTTATTAACCTGATTGCTTTATTTTTGTCTTTGTCATGGATTCAGTTGAAAGTCACATCTAATGCCTGACAGAATTAAAAAAAAAAAAAAATCCCTTGACACAAACAATTTTGAACACCCAAGAGTAAGTATTACATGAGATAATTGTTTCCTCTTCTGCTCATAAAATAAGGAAATTGCACTCATGCACAGATTCTAGTCATATTTTCACTACCTTATGAGATAACACAACAAGAACATTTAAACACAAATCTGGATACTAGTACTGAATTTTAAAAACAAAACAAAAAAACTCCAGCATCTCCAAGGCTCCCCTCTCATCCTTCCTTGAGTGAGGAACCCAATAACTTACTGTTCAAAGTCAAAGTAAAAGGAATTTTTTTAAAAGGCTGGGCATGAAATAGGAAAAGGATCACGGTGAGCACACATGATGCCCTGGGAAAAAAAGGCGAGATGGCGCATACCCATTCTCCTGCGAGCACTGTCCAAGCTGACAGGTTCACTCACACTGCCTTCACCTTAAGTTTCCCAAGCCACGGTCTCTACACACTTAAGAAAACATGAATTTTGCTCTGACCACAAAAAGAATCAAGCACAACTGACACCAGCTCTGAAGTAAGCAATTAATATATTCTAATGTTTAAGAAAGGTTGGAGATAGGCAACAGCTCCTCCAACTGGCTGGAGATTACCATTTGAAGCCCTAAAAATATTAAGATTTTTAAACAACTCCCAAGTTCTGATGGGCACTGTCAGATGCACTATATAAACTTTGGGACCAGCAGCAACGACACAACAGGTGAGAAAGGCGGTGGACATCACTGCACAGTGAGGTGGACAACATGCAGAGGCAAACCCTTGAGCTCCCCGAAAGGCTGGGGATGTGAAATAATACCCATGCATAAGGCCATCCAGAGCCCCTGTCTTTACAGTGGCAACAGTTTGGTTCCTTCCGAGGGTCGCGCCACTCCCCCTTCTCCTCACCCAGGGGACCACCACCCCAGGCACAGGAAGAACCGAGGCCCCTCCACCGGCAGCATCTCAGCTGAGGAAGAAAACACAATGTCGCTCCTTATTTCTGCGTACAAAAGGACTTTGCGCCCTCCTCCTCGAACTGCCGCCGCTGCCGCCCGGGGCCGCCTCCTAACTTGCAAGAAGGTGGGCAACGCGCCATATTCCAGCGTCCCCCAGTCTACCTGGGTAACAAGCCCACGCCACCCCGGCGGGAGGGAAGCTTCGGCGGCCGCCTGAAGAGCCAGCCTCCTCTCCTGCAGGAGACAGCGGCTCCCGCACCCCGGCCCGGCCCGGCCCGCCGCGCCGCCCGCGGACCAGACCGGGGAAGGGCCGAGGAGGCGAGCGGGGAACCGCGGCTCCGGTCCCGCGCAGCCCGCCCACCTCCCGCTCCCGGGCCCGGCGCGCTCTCCCGGACCTCCCGCTCCCGAGCCCGCGGGAAGGCCAGGCCCGGGCCCCGGGTTCTACCGTGGCGACGAGGCCGCGGCCCCCAGAGCCTCAGGCGGCGGGGGAGGCCGGAACCCTGGGGCTCTCGGGAGGGCAGCGCCTCCCTCCCGAGCCCGCCAGGACGCCTGGGGCCTACTGCGGCCTGCGCATCCTCGGGGTGGCGGTTTGACTGGGCCGGGCCGGGGCCCCCCGCCCGAGGCGGGCCGAATCCGGCGGGGGCCCAGGCCCGGAGCCGGGGGCGGCAGGGTGCAGGCTACGGGGCGGGCCGGCCGGCCGGCGGGCGGGCGGCGTGTTGCGGCTGCGCCGGGGCTGAAATAGCTGGAGATTGCGCGGTAGGGCACTCACCTCAGAGCGGCTGCGCTACCGTGGGCCTGCGCCGTGGAGACTGCGACCGCGCCGGCTCCTCGCAGCCTCCTGCCACCAGCGGCAATGGCGAGCGCTGCCGCCTCTGCCGCCGCCGCCGCCGCCGAGGAGGGGGAGGGGAGGGAGAGGGGGCACGCACGCGACGCACGGGCTCAGCTTCCCCGCCCGGCGGCCGCCATGATGGGGAGGTCGGCGCTGCTTCAGCCGCGCGGGCCCGGAGGGGGCTTCGGGCGAGCATCCCTCCCGGCCCCCGCGGCCTCCTGGAGCCCACATTTAGCTTGTAAGGGTTGGATGGGGCCGGAACCATGAAGGCAACTGGATTAGTCAAGTGTGGACTCTCGGGAGAGTGGCGCAGGCAGCCCAAGATGGTTGCTAATCTGGAAATAGTAACATTTCTCGCCCCCCAACCCCGAGAATTATATCACCTCCTGAGTAAGCCTCGACAGTTGGGAACGGGCTTCCCCGCATTTCCCTCAGCTTTGACGGCGCATCTTCACCCTTTCTTTGGAACGACCTTTGTTTCCCGATTTCAAACCCTGCCCAGGTATTTAAAAGCAAAATTTTCTGCGCAAAACAGCACATTAATTTATCCGCTCGTTCATTCGTTTGGCAAACATTTCTAGACGGTCCCTTTTGTGCCACTTTTGTTCTGGGCACGCTGGAGATGCACTTGTTAGACGAAGTCCTTGCTCTCAATTAGCTTGTACGTTCTATGCGGGGAGTCAGAAGCAATAGGGACCTCCAAGCAGGTGCCTGAGAAGTAAAGAGGAGTGGGTAGCGGAAAAACAATCTAATGTTAGAGACATCCGAGAGGTATTTTAGTTCTTAGTTTTTAAAAGTGTGATCAGGAAACTACGTGCATCAGAATCACTAGGGCTGATTACTTAAATGCTGGGCCCCAATTGGTTGTCGCCACAACCTTGGCTTGTTAGCCCAGGAAACTGCATTTTTAACAGCCCCCCTACTCACACTTTGTCCTGGCAATTCTCATGAACACCATAATTTAAGAACCATTGCGTCAGAATGCACGGTTGGTTCAGGCTACCAAACCATCTCTAATCAAGATGCTGCAAAAGACTTCATGGTCTCCCAGCCACCAGAATTGCCCTGTCCAATCTGTTCTCCGCCCTATAGCGTGAGTGGTCTTTCAAAAAAGAAAATCATGTCATTTCCCTGGTTAACAGGCTTAATAAGATCCCATTGCATGTAAGTTAGAGCCCCAAATTCTTTGAGTTGGCTTCGGGGTCGTTGGTGACCTCACCCCTGCTGCCATTTTGCCCTCATCGGCCATGGACTTCTCCCTCAGGCTGCAGCCAAATCAGGAAGCTCTCAAGTCATACATGGTGGGAGGTTCTCCTACCTCATAATTTTTGAAAGGGCTGCTTTCTTTGCATAGAACGTTCTTCTCCACTCTACAGCTTCTGGTCACCTGCCACTTCTTAAGGTGTCAACGTTAATGCCTTTTCCTCCAGGCAGCATTCTCGAATCCCCTCAGATTGACTGCTTTCGCTCTTTAATCCTCATACCCAGTCTTTATCATCTGTGCTTACTGAGCACTCACAATGTTTCAGGCCCTATTTTAAGTCCTTTACACACATCATCTCCTTTCTCATGTAGTTGTCAAGGAAGAGTCCATGACGCAGGTATACTGTTATTATTACCTCATTTCGCACGTAGAGAAAACAGGGGCATGTTGAGGTGGAGCCCAAACCCAGACAGTAAGAGGTCTGAAAGCCATCAGCTTGACCTCAGAGTTGTGCCTCTAACCATTATCAGCATTTTCACATTGCAGGTTGGTCCCCACCGAGGAAGCATAAAATGAACGTAGTGGGTCATGACCAACATTTCATAAAAGAAGTAGAAAATAGCATCAGACTTAGTAAGGCTCTTGTTTCGTGAAGCTTTTATTTGGGATATATAAATGTATGTCCCTGGGTTTGCATATTTGTTCTGAATCATGATATAAAACACATTTCTTACTGGATTATGGATGCAAAAAGTTTGAAAGTATTGCTTTACTCTTTCTCCACAGCACTTCTCAGACCACGAATCGTCCACAAACCAGAAGCTGCAGGCGGGCAGGGATTTCTTCTTGTTCGTGATAATATGCCAGCATCTCATGCAATGCCTGGTTCACAGTAGACCTTCAATAAGCATATAATGAGAGATTTCTGTGTCTACTCTCCTCAGACATGCAAGTTATTTTCTTAAGACAAATGAGCCTGTGAACCCCAGTTGCTCTGTCTGAAAGGCTCTTCATATAATAACCAAAGATTCTAGAATCAGTCTCAGGAAAAAGGCAGAAAAATCTAGCCCAAGAGATTAAAAGAACTAGATTCCAACAAAGTGACAGTGATCAGCTTCAGCACAAGAAAGCCAGAAACTGTAGATAGGATAATGTCAGAAGACAACTCTATAAGGTAAGCTGTGGGTAGTAGTTGCATTAAGAAAGAAGGGATGACTTGGGGTGCCTGGCTGGCTTGGTCCGTGGAGCGTGTGGCTCCTGGTCTCAGGATTGTGAGTTCAAGCCCTGCCTAGAGAAGAAAGGAAAGGAAAGAAAAGAGGAGAAAAGAAAAGAAAAGGAAGAGGGTGGAGAAAGAAAAGGAATAAGAAGGGAGGAAGGGAGGGAAAAGAAGGAAGAAGGGAAGGAGGGAAGGAAGGAAGGAAAGAACAAACAGGGAGGGAGGAAGGAAGGGAGAAAGGAAGAGAGAGAGAGAGAGAAGGAAAAGAAGGAAGGAAGGAAGGAAGGAAGGGCAGACTGACTTAAAATGACTTAATCTTGGTGCCCAGAATGAGGATGAAAAGAAGCCTAGACCTTTGAGAAAATATTGGGGGTTCATCAGCCCTGGCAATGCAGTAGATTTCCAAGTTGGCTTTGACTTCAATAAGCTGCTGGTCATTTGGGGGCACCTGGATGGCTCAGCCTTCAGCTCCGGTCATGATCTCAGGTCCTTGGGATCGAACCCCGCGTGGGGCTCCCCACTCAGCGGGGCATCTGCTTGTCCCTCTCCCTCTGCCCTTCACCCCCACTCGTGCTCTTGCTCTTAAAAAAAAAAAAAAAAAAAAAAAAAGAAGCTGCTGGTCTTTTGACTGGCTGGTTATACTGTGTGCTAAGAACCAAATGAGTGGTCCTACAGATAATAAATATTCCCAGGTAATCAGAATTGAAGTTATGTGGCAAATTTCAGAGAGATGTACCTTGATTTGGCCTCAAAGGCTGGGCAAGATTCTTATGGGCATAGAGCAGAAAGGTGAAGACACTTTAACTGGATGGATTGTTGTGGGAGACGGAGCGGTAGGTGGAGGTGGGAGGCCTCCCAAGTGTTTTTAGTAAGTAAAGCAGTGAGGTAGGTCTCTGTTGGAGCAGCCAACATTCAGGCCTGTCCGCGCTGGTTTGCTCACTTGACAGGAGCTGATTTGTGGGGAGGCTTTTAGCTATCGAAGCTAGTCTTCTAGTGTTGACTGTGTCCCTTGCGGTGGAGTGCGGGGGACAGCAGGGGAGGAGATGAAGAAATATGGCTGAAGCAACAGTTTTCACAGGAACCTTCCAGGACCCATGTGTAAGAGCCCCAAGAGAGTTCAAAGCACCAGCCTCCTCATTTCTGCTTTGGAATGTGTGCAGCCCCAGCCCTATAAGGATTAATGGGAACCTGGAACTTTGTAAACAGTACAAGGGAGTTTTGCCTCTTTGGGAGCAGTGAGGGCTGGCCCCGGGTGGGGGGGGAGGGATTGCCAGAGAATGCTGGCCCCCACAGCCTCACCCTCATGCTCTCATTGTACCATTGGTTTTGGAGTCATACTCCAAGTTCAAAGCCTGGCCATACTACTTCCTACCTATGAGACCTTGACAAGTCACTCAACATTTTTAGCCTCTGCTTCTCTGCCCAAGATGTGGAGGTTAAGAGATAATATAAGGTCTCAGAGCAGAGCCTGGGCCCAGGAAGCTCACAATAAGCACTGGATATTATTAGCACTTCCCAGCTACCATTAATCATGCAGATTGCTTGGTACAAAATACAGGTACAATAGATGTTGGCTGTTGTGGTGGTGATGATGGTGAATAAGTATTTGTGAGCACAGGTAAATATCCCTGGGGACTCCCCCCAAAGCTAGGGAGAGGATTCAAGGGATGCCAAAGCAAGGGATTTGTGTACAGGAGCAGTGTGTTACAAGGTTAGAAATGTCAGGGTGAGTTTTTTTATGCCTGAGGGTGGTTTGGGGGGAAAAGGATGGAAGATATTGTTCACTGCTACTTTATTTAAATTAATATTTCTGTATTAAGGTACCAACTTTTAGGGTGTCTGGGTGGCTCAGTCGGTTGAGTGTGTGACTCTTGATTTCAGTGTGGGTCATGATCTCAGGGTCATAAGATCAAGCCCTGTGTCAGGCTCCGCGCTCAATGTGGAGCCTGCTTGAGACTCTCTGTCCTCCTTCTGCCCCTCCTGCTTGTGCTCTCTCTCTCTCAAATAAATAATCTTAAAAAAAAAAAAAGTAACAACTTTTAAAATCTATTTTTCTTTGAGCCTTTAAGCCGATTTCATCTATTTCAAAATCTGGGAAATTCTAACAGTCATTTTCAAAGGACCGTCTTCTCCCTGAACCTAGAGTCTGTCGATAACCCCCTATCATGTGTATTTCCTGCTTCACACTGTTTCCCGAGTGTCCGTCCTGCCCATGAGAATTTGAACTGTGACCAGGAGCTCCTGCCATATGGACACTGCAAGTTCAGTAAGTTAAAGCCCGGCTTCATTATCTTCTCTCCAAGCTGCTCCTCCGGTGGTCCCTGTCTCAATAAACAGTGTCTTTTGGATATAACATCTTAGAATCCTTTTCATATAATTTCTCAGGTCAATTCCACACATATTTATTGGGCAACTCTCTATATCCAATGCCAGAGATCTGGGGATACCGTGGGGAACATGGGCTTTATCCTTGAGAAAAGGCTGATTAACGCTCCTTCAACTCAAATAGAATACACTACACTTCTTTATATAACGCCTTCACTCATGTTATGTTGTTAAATAACTGCTAAACATTTTAAACTGCACTTACATGCATAATGTATTTACTTTGCCTTTTAAACTCTGTATTTAAATGCCTGATCTAACAAACAGAATGTCCTCATATAAATAATAACAACAACAACAATAATTAACTTATTGAGCATTCGCTAAAAGTCAGGTACTATTGAAAGCTCCTATATGAACTCATTGATTCCTTCCCAGCAATGTTATGAAATAGGTACTATAATTATACCTATTTTATACACAAGAAAGCTCAGACGCAAGAAGTTTAAGTTACTCCTAGTCAGATATCTGGCAAACCTAATATATTTAAAATCTAATAAGTTTTAAAACCTAATATATTCAACTCTAAATATAGTGAATGTCAAACTCTCTCTCTTTTTTCTTAAAGATTTTATTTATTTATTTGAGAGAGAAAGAGGGAACAAGCATGAGCGGGGCACGTTGGGTGGGGGGCAGAGGCAGAGGGAAAAGCAAACTCCCCGCTGAGCAGGAAGCCCAAAGTGGAGCTCAATCCCAAGACTCTGGGATCATGACCCGAGCCAAAGGCAGACACTTAACCAACTGAGCTGCCCAGGTGCCCCCCAAACTCTATCCCTCTTTTTTTTTAAAGTAGGCTCCATGCCCAGTGTGGGGTTTGAACTCTGGACCCTGAGATTGAGAGTCACGTGCTCTACCACCTGTGCCAGTCAGGAACCCCCAAAGTCTCTTTCTTTCTTTTTTTTTTTTTTTTTAAAGATTTTATTTATTTATCTGACAGACAGAGATCACAAGTAGGCAGAGAGGCAGGCAGAGAGAGAGGAAAGGAAGCAGGCTCCCTGCTGGGCAGAGAGCCCAATGTGGGGCTCGATCCCAGGACCCTGGGATCACGACCTGAGCCAAAGGCAGAGGCATTAACCCACTGAGCCCCCAAAGTCTCTTTCAATACCATTTTCAAACTAATAAAAATCTCTAATACAAGTCTGAAATCAATTACTGAATTATATATTTTATATTATAATCACAAGTTTAATTTATCAGATTCTCTAATAAATTATCTACATTTTACAAACACTGAAAACACCAAATTAAACAGAATATTATTACAGTTAAGATAAAAATACAAGTTTTGTGGTTTTATTCCATCATACTCATATTTAATTCTGAACATTTTTAGGATTAAATATTATTTATCATCCCCGGCCATTGAGGTCACTGCCTCAAGCCCCTTGAGCTTTCCTCTGTAGGAGAATAGGGATTCCCATCTCAGCCGGCTGAGATTGCTTTTTGGCCAAGATGTATCAGAGGGATTCTTCTGCCACCACTGCAAACACGTTAAGTCCTTTAAGTCCCTTCAATTTAATGCATGCCAACAAAGTTCGCCTAGACCTTACCCCACCCCACGGATTAGATTCCCCTGGATGCCTAATCTAGTTCTTTCTGCACCTGTTGATTAGGTTATGAGGTAGATAAAATTCTGGTAACCATCAAGTTCCTTCTTCTCTTGATTGGATCCAAGGGGTCTCTTTATTGGATGACTACATTGATTACATTTGGCATCCGTTTCCTATTCTTGCCGTCTGCCATAATCCTAAAGTCATTCCTAATAATGGCGGGGGGTGGGGGATGGTGGGCCAGGCTGTAGAGGATCCTCATGGCCTTCTTAGGAATTGGTTCTTAATTCGGGGCAACAGTTGGCTTTTGACAATTTTGAGTAAGACACTTAAAAGGTCAGAATAGTGTAGATTCGCCAGGAATCCAAATACGAATTGAGTCACTGATTCCTGGAAGGCACTCAAAGCTTGCCACTGCTTCACTCTTTTTAAGGTGGAGTCAGGATGGTGAGCAAGAAATTTCACCCAACCCCAAACTCATACCCATATCCACAAAGGAAAAACTTGCTGAAACTAGAGAATATGGCTTAAAGTACATTTTCTAGGGGTAGAGGCTTTAAAAGGTAGGAGGTTCAGGATGGGTAGATGTGGTCTCCCTTCCACTATCAACATATCCTGAGTGATAACAGGGCTCTTCTTACCCCTACTTGGAGGCACCCAAGCCAGCATCTTCTCTTTTCTCCTTCTAGGAAGTCTCTAGGACCTGGGGCTACAGCCCCACCCAGATGGCTTGGACAGCCCTAGCCTTTGGGCAGATTTGTCTTTCTGTCCAATTTCTTTGATGAGGGTGGCTTTTTGTGCCACTAGGAAGTAAAATTCTAAGACTCGTGTTTGGGCATCAAGTGGGGGGAATAGACAGAGATGAACAGAGTCCAGCCTGTCTTTCCTGACTTCTGCATTATGGTTTGAGGCCAAATACAGAGCTAATAATAAAGTTCTCTTTTGCCTCATTGTGTCATTGTTCCCTTTCCTTGTATTTCCCCCACTGACCTCTCAGGAAGGGGAAATGGCTGGCCAAGACAGAATTTAGGCATTCCCAGATCTCCGACCAGATATCTTCTCCATAGTGTCTTAATAACAGTCCTTGGAAGATATTCTGAACTCCCCAACAGACCAAAATTAGGCTGGAAATGTTTAAAAGAAATGAAAAGAAAAACCAACGGGGGAAATAAAGGAAACTTCTACACTACTTGGTAACTAATGAAATACTGAGGGACTAGGAGGGAAAAGGTCAGAGGTAAGTCCAAGGTATTAAGAACTAAACGACAAAAAGATGGTGGTGTGGTTGACAGTCATTTGAAGAGAGAGCCAGTTTAGATGGAAAGAGGATGTGTTTGGTTTCAGACAGATTGAGTGGCAACTGGGAAGCCATATGCTTTGAGAGATTGCTCTGGGCACAGGCACCAGCTGGGAATGGAGTGGAGGTGGGAAAGGCTGAGGCAGAGCAACCAGGCACGGATGCAAACTGGTGGCATTGAAGGGAGGGAAGGATTTGAGAGACATCGGGAAGAAAGATTCATCAGGGCTTGGAGACTGATTAGATCTTGAGGGTGATGGAGCAAGTGAGTTGTCCAATAACTCCCTAATACTTACCTAATAGCTTTAGACAGTTGCTCTTTTTAAATATCACTCACTCATTTATTTATTCAACAAATAGCTTGTAACAGTCACCTTTGGGTGTGACTTGGTAACTCATGAGATTCCCCTTCTCTGGAAAATGCCTCCATTCACAGAAATGACCATCAGAAGTCACTCCTGTACTTCCAAACCCTCACTACCAGCACCTGCCCCCCCCTGCCCCATGCCGTCAAAGCTGAATGCACTTGACCCAAGCTATGCCAAGTGTATTCTCTGTCCTGGGAATTTAGTATGTTTGGCTAAGAGACACAGACTGGTATCATGCTGGAGCTGAGTCACGTTAATGGCGGAGTTAGAGAAAAGATCCATGAACAACACTGAGGTCTGCAAGGCTGCACTATCCTTCTAGTGCCTTCTGGCCACAGATGATTCATCTGGAAATAGGTACCTGACTCAGGTTGGCTAATCACATCCTTTCCTGGAGATTTTGAAATTTGAATTGAGATCTCTCTCTCTCTTTCTCTCTCTCTAACTTTACAACTTTTTAAACTTTGGAAGCTGTAAGCAGAAGCCATTCTCCACCAAATGAACTAGGGAACATAAACAGTCCATCAGTACTGAGAGAAGGAGACATAAGAGAGAATTTCCCAGGGTCCCCACAGTGCTCTATTCCCTACTTCTCTTCCTGGTTTTCACAGGTTCCCTGCTGATGGGTTTCCCAAGTTCCTGAATATTCTCCTAGTAAATTGCCTTTTTTTGCTTAAAGGACTTTGAGTTGAAATTTCTGATGGGTAGACGCTCCCAACCTAAAGAGTTCTAGTAACAATATATCTGTGTGTATGAGGCTCTAGGCAAGACAGCACAGATCCGCTATGGAGCAGGCTTGGTTCTGTACTCAAGTTGGTTAGAGCAGTGGGGAGAAGAGAAATTCTGTTATCAAGAGCTACGATCCAGGTAAGAAGAGAAAATTCACTAGAGACATTCGATGTTAGGGCCCAAAACTGCTAACAGCAGGGCTGGACTAGAACAAGGCAAGCCAGGAAACCCTGTGAGTGCAGGCTTGGCACTTCCACAAGCCGGGGAGAGCATGCCTCCTTAAATTTTGCCCCTTAGGCACCTTTCTCAGCTCATCCCTCTTCCAGCCCTGGCTAATAGTGAGGGACAGGAGGACTTCATAGGAAAGTTAGTACCTGAGCTGGACCTTGGGGAGGAAGGAGCTGGACTTGGTGGCAAGGTCTTACAACTCAAGGTAAAGTTAACATTATCAAGAATACTCCCGTGAGAACACAAAAGGATTACTCTAGAATCATCAGACTCTCAAGTATGACTTAAGTATCCAGAACATGAAGAAGGAGGGCACACTAAGAAAAAAGGAGGGAACACAGAGTGAGACTCTGCCGGCAACAAGAAAGCAGTGGGGACTGTTAAACTGGGAAGTGACATAATCAGAGCAGTACTTAAGAAGATTAATTGAACAGAATGGCCTGAACTAAAAAGGAAGGGCTAACTAAGAGCAAAAACAGTCAGAGGCTATTGTGTTAATCCAGGCAGAGAGGTGAAAGTCTAAACAAATTGGCACTGGAAACAGAGAGACTGTAGGAAAAATAATAGACGTTAATATAATTTGGCAATTGATTGGGTGTTGGAGACGAGGGAAGAGAGGAATTCGAAATACTACTAAACTCTGCGCAGCTATAACAAAGGATGAAAAGGCATGTGATGAAATAATGTCCAAAATATATACATGAAAAATGCAAGTAGAGCTGTGTATACTGTATGCTATTTGTATTTTTCTTTTATTTTGCCTGGGTTTTGTTGTTGTTGCTGTTGAGGTATAATTGACCTATATCATTATATTAGTTTTAGGTATATAGTGTAATGATTCGATATTTGTATACATTGTGAAATGGTCACCACAATAAGTCTAGTTACAATCTGTTACCATACAAAAGTTAAAAACAATTATTTTCTTCTGAGGAGAACTTTTAAGATTTACTTTCTTAGCAACTTTCAAATATGCATCACAGTGTTATTGACTATAATTACCATGCTGTAAATTACATCCCCATCACTTATTTGTTTTATAACAAATAAGGGGCAACTGGGTGGCTCAGTGGGTTAAAGCCTCTGCCTTCAGCTCAGGTCATGATCCCAGGGTCCTGGGATCGAGCCCCACATCGGGCTCTCTGCACAGCGGGGAGCCTGCTTTTTCCTCTCTCTCTCTGTGTCAAATGAATAAACAAAATCTAAAAAAAAAAAAAAAGAAGAATGGATAAAAAGGAGTACTGGAGAGATTGTGGTAGCTAGAAAGAGCTAAAGTTAAAGTAGACTGAGGGAGCATTGAATATATTTTTAGGCTTCTGGAGAGGAACCAGTAGAAAGAGAAAGGTTGAAAACAGAGGAAGAGGCAGGAATGATGGAGCAAGGACCCTAAGGAGGAGAGAAAGGCAAGAGGGGAATGAGGCTGAGAGGGTGTGGGCACCTTCACATTTAAGAGAAGCCAGAGAGGAAGAAGGAAAGATGGATGAGGATATAAATGTGAGAGTTTGTAAGGGATTCACGAGGGAAAGAGGATTCAAGCTGGTAGGTCCTTATTTTCTCTGTGAGGCAAGGGACTAAGTCATCTGCTGAAAAGGGAACCCAGCAGTCAGTAGCTCTGGAACAATGGCGAAGGTGTGGAAGAGGCCTTGCTTAGGGAGAAAGCACCTTGCAAGGGCAAATGAGGGGGTGACCACTAGTGTTTGAGAGCCCAGCTGAACTGAGGCCCCACTCAAATATGGTGGCACCAATCAACACGACTCATAAAGCACTTTCTGTGACTTTCCACAGCAGCCCACAGACACTCAGGTGGCCAATACATAGCTTTGTTTCCTTGTTTTGGGTTTTCTCTTTTCTTGAGAGTCAACTTAGTTTTGTTTGTTTTTAACTGTGGTAAAATACACTATATGGGTTTGTTCAGGCTGCTGTAACAAAATACCCTAGACTGGGCAGCTTACACAACAGAACATTATTTTCTCACAGTTCTGTAGGCTAGAAGATGTCAGTAAGTTTCTTCTGATGCCTCTCACAGCTTGCAGAAGGCCACCCTTTCAATGTGTGTTCATACGGTTATCTCTCTATGCCTGCAGCTGTCAGTTATTCTCTCTCTCTCCATCCAGATTTCCTCCTCTAAGGACACTGGTCATGTTAGTGTCCTAGATGTTCATGCCCTAACAACCCCATTTAACTTAATTACCTTTTAAAAGACCTTATCTCTAGGGGCGCCTGGGTGGCTCAGTGGGTTAAGCCGCTGCCTTCGGCTCAGGTCATGATCTCAGCGTCCTGGGATCGAGCCCCGCATCGGGCTCTCTGCTCAGCAGGGAGCCTGCTTCCTCCTCTCTCTCTGCCTGCCTCTCTGCCTGCTTGTGATCTCTGTCTGTCAAATAAATAAATAAAATCTTTAAAAAAAAATAAATAAATAAATAAATAAAAGACCTTATCTCTAAATACAGTCACATTTTGAGGAGCTGGGAGTTAGGACTTCAATGTATGAGTATCAAGGTGATACAATTCAACCCATAACATGCATACAATATAAAATATATTATCTTGACCATTTTTAAGTGTATAGTTAAGTGTTTGTTCCCTCATGTTGTTGGGCATGTGTGTTGGGGATAGGGTGCCATTTTGTAATATGCCCAGAATATTCTCTTCTCCTAACAAGGCCTGTCTTTAAGATGAACTATTTCACCAAAGCCTAACTGACCTGAAGGAAGGAAAATACGGAGTTCTAGCCCCCTCTAGTCTTTCTGTCTCACCTAAAGGGAGGACGAAGAGATTGAGTTGCACTTGTAAAGGTCACAGCCTTCAACTGAGATCTAATCATCATACTTTATGATATTTCCCCTCCCCCTCCTCACAACTCAAGCATCAGAACCAAACCCAGATATGGCAGGGATACTGAAACAATCAGAACAGAATTTAAAATAACTGTGATTGCTATGCTAAGGACTCTCATGGAAAGACTAGTGAGCTTGAAGATAGGGGTCAATAAAAATGTCCAAAACTGAAATGCAAAGAGAAAAAAATATTGAAAAAAACAGAACATCCAAGAACCATAATACTATTACAAAAGGTAAAATGTACACATCAGTGAAATACCAGAAGGAGAAGAAAGAGAAAGGAATAGAAAAAAGAGCTGAAGCAGAAATGACTGAGAAGTCCCCAACATTAATAACAATGTATCCATTTTGGCTCTCTTGGCCATGCTCCAGCTAAGGATAGGCCAGAAATCCTAGGGAGTTAGATCCCAACAATAGCCCTCCTTCAGTGAATCGGTAGAAGCTGGAGGATAAATACCCCAGCTTCCTCACTCCTTGGTTGAGACCCCATGAGACATGTTTTACACTGTTTCCCAAAGTTCTTCGGCAGGATCCAGCCTCGATGCCCACAACAGGCCCCTGTTGTATCACATACCTTCTGTTGCCTTCTTTGCCTTCCCTGTCTCACTTGCCCATCTCCAACAGGGCTTCCTGGTATCACTTCCCAAATAAAAGGCTCACCCTCAAATCCTTGGCCCCAAGATTGCTTTCCAAGGTACCCAGCCTTGTTTGTTATGATGTATTACTTCTATGGTAGGGGATGATTTGAAAAAAAGAATCGCCCCATCTATAAGGTGTTTTCAAGCATGAACCTAAAGACATTTTAGCCCAGTGTATTTATATTATCTAAATAGCCGTCACTTGATGTATTTGGAGAGCAGAGACTGGAAGATTTACATGAGATAGAGTTCTTTGAGTTGGATATTTGATATTTTGGTGACCAGGCCCATTGTAATGCAGAAGCAGAGCAGGAAAACTTACAGTCTAGTTGTGGCCCCATTATCAACTGACCATGTGCCTTATTTTTTTGTACCATAGGAGTAGAGCAAATAAAACATTGTCCCTTTTATGCAAATAAATCAAGAGTATAAACTGCTTTGAGGTATTTAAAATTCAAGATATAGGGACGCCTGGGTGGCTCAGTTGGTTAAGCGGCTGCCTTCGGCTCAGGTCATGATTCCAGCGTCCTGGGATCGAGTCCCACATCGGGCTCCTTGCTCCACGGGGAGTCTGCTTCTCCCTCTGACTCTGCCTTCCACTCTGTCTGCCTGTGCTCGCTCTCGCTCTCCCTCTGAAAAATAAATAAATAAAATCTTAAAAAAAAAAAATAAAATAAAATAAAATTCAAGATATATTGTTATGGTATTTTTTGAACAGCTATGTGAAGTTTATTTTGTATTTTTACTTGACATACATTCATATTGCTGACTTTTTTAGAGATGACCTTACATGCTGGGTAAATACAAAATTTGAATATAGTTTTAGATTATAAAGAAAGTGACTAAAACTCTGAATGAGAAAAAATTGTCTCACTGAATTTAAGACCATCTTAATGTTTGTGAAGGAAAAAAGATTAGAAGAACATGTATTAAAATTATAAAGTAATTTGTATATAAATGGATAAGCTAGGTTTGGGGTCTTGTTGGTTTCTGTTTTTCAAAATTTTGTTTGTATGATTACATTATTTTCATAATGAATACAGTATTTTAGAAAAAAGTTTGTAGAAGCAGAGAATACAAGATCTAATTAAAGGACAGCTGCTTTAATATTCAGCTATCTGCTTGTTTAATTTGAAACTTCCACAATAGGAAAAGAAGACCCAGTAAACAACTATGCAAAATGTTGTCAGCCACTGGGTTCTTAAATAGAGTCTCTTCATAGATTAAAGCATATTTTTAATAAATTTTTAAGTGACATGTAATATAAAAGTGCAAAAATTGGATGTACAGAGCTCAGTGAAATTTCAGTCAACTCACCTGTGTAAAACCATCCTGTTGGAGAACTAGCACATTCCCACACCCCAAAATCCCACCTCCTGCCTCTTCCTGGCCATTACGACCCAGTCGTCCCCAAAGGCAACCATCAGCCTGACTTCTAACCTCATATGGCTGTTTCTGAAGTTTATGTAAATGGAAATCATAGTATGTATTCCTTTCTGTCCCGGTTCTTTTGTTCAACCTAGTTTGTATAGCTCATTCCCGCAATTTACGACTATATCACAATTTATTTATCATCCTGTTCTGGGCATCTGAGATATTTCCAGTTTCGTGTTATTAACAATGTTTGTAGGTTCTCGTGCATGTCCCAGGATGCACGTATGGATACACAGTTCTGTTAAGGAAATGGAAGGAATGGAAGTTCTAGATCAGTGAGTGTGTGCTATGTTCAGTTTAGCAAAGATTCTCTGTTTTCTAAGGAGTTATCCCAATTTCCACCTCCACCAGAGTTGTGTGAAAGCTGGAGTTCGTCTACATTCTTTGTCAGTTCTTGGTATTTTCTTTTCTTTTCTTTTTTTTAAATTTATTTGACAGAGAGATCACAAGTAAGCATAGAGGGAGACAGAGAGAGGGGGGGGGGGAAGCAGGATCCCTGCCAAGCAGAGAGCCCGATGCGGGCCTCGATCCCAGGACCCTGAGATCATGGCCCGAGTCAAACGCAGAGGCTTAACCCACTGAGCCACCCAGGCGCCCCAGTACTTGGTATTTTCTAATTGTTCCCATTCCAGTGAGCAGATGTGGTATTTTGAGGCAGTTTCAATTGGTATTTCCTTCTTCACTAAAGAGGTTTAGCACCTTTTTTCCATCTTGTTGACCATCTGTACAGCTTATGAAATGTCTGCTGAAGCCTTTTGCGCAGTATTCTATTGAGCAGTATCTTTTTCTTATTGATTTGTACGAGTCATTTATATATTCCGGATGCGAGTCCTTTGTGGGTTATATATTGTGCAGATATCTTCTCCCACTCTGTGATTGTCACTTCACTCTCTTCGTGGTGAATGTTGATAAACAAAATAATTTTTTTCTTAATGGCTTGTGCTTTGTGTGTCCTGTTAAAGAGATCTTTGCCTACCCTCAGATCATGAAGATAGTTTCCTCTAATACCTTTTTGAAACTGTATTATTTAAATTTTCACATTTAGATCTACTGTGTACATGGAATATATGTTTGTGTTATGATGTGAAGTAAAGGTCAAGCTGCTTTTTTTTTTTTTTAAGTGAGGGTATTCACCGGACCCACCATCATTTACAGATGACTGTCCTTTCTGCACTATTCTGCTTTTCCAACACATAAAACAAGTGATTGTATATATGTGAGCGTTTCTGGACTTGGGCTCTCTATTCTGTGCCGATAGATCTTCACAGATTCTTTTATTCATGAAAGACTTACAGAGGGAGAAAGGGAAAGTTTAGGGGCATTCATTATAAACATATATAAGTTATAAAATGTATTACTATCATTTTATTTGCTTTAATTTCAAAGTTACCTGTTTTTCTTTTTAAAAACAAACATTCAAAACCATCAGCTAATTTTTTTTTTTTTTTTTTTTTTTTTTTAGTTCTATAGATTAGTATAGATAAAAGGGTACGGAGACCAAATCCAGCAAGCCTCAAAATGATTCTCCCTGGGGCGCCTGGGTGGCTCAGTGGGTTGGGCCTCTGCCTTCGGCTCGGGTCATGATCTCAGGGTCCTGAGATCGAGCCCTGCGTCAGGCTCTCTGCTCAGCAGGGAGCCTGCTTCCTCCTCTCTCTCTCTGCCTGCCTCTCTGCCTACTTGTGATCTCTGTCTGTCCAATAAATAAATAAAATCTTAAAAAAAAAAAAGTGATTCTCCCCCGGGGTGCTTCATGCCAACTGTTGAAAGCACTGAGTTTTGAGTTTTAAAATTATTCCAACAAAGGTTACAATGCTTTATTAGAAACTCATTTGTCTAGAAAGCAGTTTATATACAAACAATTTTTAGATTCCAATAATGGTAGCATACATTTCATAGTTTAAATGTACTGGGATATGACAAGTGGCACTCAACTTCGTTAGTATCTTTGGAGGGAAGTATCAGCTGCTTTGTTTTATTGTGTTTGGTTTCACACTGGTTTATTTAGGGGTTCCGTTTTCATTCCTCAGATTTTATGCATTTCTCATGTGCTTCTTGACTCATTCATTCATCCATTTCTGAAGGGCCACTGACTGTTATCTTGATCAGCCAACCTTCTTCATAATAAGATTTGACAAGTCCTGGATTTTCTACAAGAGCTTCACTAGTTTCAGTTAATTCTTCTGATAAATAAGAGAGTTCACTAGCAGCTTACACACTTTCCAAAGCACCAAACTCACCTCGCTTGTTCCATTTTGTCCAAACTTTAGGCAGACTGCAGTAAACATCTGTACAAAATTGCTGTGCAAAATTACTGATTCCCACTCTTCCAATACCATTTTCTGTTGTTACCCATTTGTGCTGGGCTGTGAATTGGCACATGGAGAGTGGAGGGGAGCCTGGGTGCAGCGTTTGGATGGCCTGGTCCTCAGCCCCCAGGGGGCCACCCAACGTGGGCACTGGAATGGGCAGGGAAGGGGTGGGCAGGGGAGCAGTGGGCAGGGGCACAGCGGGTGCAGAAACGGTGAGCAGGTGGCAGCCCACGTGCACCTCACAGCTCCTAGTGCCATGTGCACAGAGGTAGGAGATATCAACCACTTAATTTGAAAATTTTTTTCAAGTTTTTGAAATATAGATTTGTGGCTCAAGCATTAACTTGTATATAAAGTTATGCAAACGTTGACCTGTGTATTTAATTTCCATCTACCCTAAGAAGTAACTACTGCTATTAGTTTATCTTTCAGATATTTTTAATGCATGCATAAGCTACTATGAAAAAATATTTTTACAATGATAGTATGTTCTGTACACTCTATTACACCTTGCTGTTTTTATACTTAACATATCTTAAATATTTTCCTGTAATAATGCAAGAGAGATTTCCTATCCTTCTTACGGCTGCATAGTGTTCTATTACATTTCTGTATGGTCACTTAATTACCCTGGTGAGGGACATTTTGTTTGTTTCTAGTCTTTCACAATTATAAATAATACTACAAAAAGTACAAGTAATACTACAAAAAGTAGTCTTGCATGAGTGGCATTTTATTTGTGAGGGACTGTAATTGTGGGATAAATGTCCAGAAGTACATTGTTAAGTCAAGGGGTTTCCTTGACCAAAAAATGACAAATTCCCTGAGAGGTTCCAGGTTGCACTCTCCCCACCAATGGAGGAAGGTTCCTCTTTCTCAGGAACTGTGCTAGGATCTTATAACCTCGTAATTCCAAGACAGGGCTCACACAGAGTCTTCCAGTCCAAGTCTACACTTATTAATTCAGAGGAGAGGCCACAAGCTGGGTCAAAGGAAAGCATCCATGGGCTTTTTGCTAAAGAGAGAAGAAAGGATGTCCTCTTGTTGCTCTGATTGTGCGGTAGAAGAATCAAGTAAGTCTGGAACTGCTAGGGTAGCCTTGTCTGCTACCAAGGGTAAGAGGTGTCTGGGAATCCTCCAGTCCAGGCAAAAGCAGGGCCGAGAAATGGCGAAGGAGGTAAAAGGGCACCTGAAACCGATCTTGCCTAAATCCAAGAGGTTATGTGTATCAAGAACACCTTAATCGTTCGCTCCTTTTCTTTCTCTTTCTCTTTTCTCCTCCTCCTCCTTTTTTCATCTTCTTCACTTACTCCAATTTTAGGGTTGTTTTTTTTTTTTTCCCTACAACTCACAGTCTAGAGAGACTTCAACACAGGTCTCCACCTTCAAGTTCTTAAAATAATTCGACGTTTTAGTTTACCGACCAAGATGCTCTATTTCTTCTTTTCCCTTCAGCTTCATTCCACTCTTCTTCCCTTGTGGGTTTTCTGGTACTTAACTCTTAGGTAATTGATGGGTCATCCAACATTGAACACAATACCTCCAAGGCCCCTTTGTAGGGACTATGGGAGATGCAGTTCTTTCCCTTGAGGTGCTAAGGCCCTGGGGAGAGAGCCAGGCTTTTACACAGAGAAGGGTGGTCAGTGCCATCAGGAAATCACTAAATGCCTGATACAGTGAACAGGAGGCCAGAGGGAAAAGGCCTCACTTCTCCCTGGGGTAGTCACAGAAGAATTCACGGAGAAGACAAGACTTTTGGTTTTTAGGGCTTCAGATAGTACATTGACATGGTCCAAGATCAGAAGGTTCCTATAATATACAGGTTATAGCTTAACCATGTGGAAAGGGCACAGCTCAGTGACACTGAGTCCATTTGTATACTGTGTTACCATTCCCACCATCCAGACCCAGAACACTGCTGACATTGCACAACTGAGACCATCACCGTTAAGTGCTAACTCCTCCTCCCCACTCCCCACCAGGCCTGGCAGCCACCATTCTACTTCCTGTTTCTGTGAATGTGACTGCTCTAGGTACCTCACAAAAATGGAGTCAGTATTTGTCCTTTTATTTTACTAAGCATAATATCCTTAGGGTTCATCCACGTTGTAGCATGTATCAAAATGTTCCCCCTTTATACTTTTTTTTTAAAGGAGGAGGGGCCGAGCTAGAGAGAGAGAGAGAGAGAGCATGGCAAGCAGGCTTCATGCCCAGTGTGGAGCCCAGTAGGAGGCTCGCATCTCACAACCCTGAGGTCATGACCTGAGCAGAAATCCAATCGTATGCTCAATCTACTGAGCTACCCAGGCGCCAGAATGTTCTCCCTTTTTAAGCTGCCTAATATTCACTGTATGTGTGTATCGCATTTTGTTTAACTGTTTGGGTTTTTGAGAGTTTTTACTCTCCTGCTATCCCATTCCTTCCTAATTTATACCATCAAGCAGTTATCTAGAAGGTCAAGGCTTTATGTGACTCTTCTTTATTGGGCAGAAGGACCCACTGGCATGACTCTCTTTTCCCAGAGACTACAAGGAGCTGAACTCCAACACCTCCAGAGGCCAGAGTCCTCCTCCTCTTAGTTAACTTGGTTTCTTCAAAGAGACACTTCCTTTCAGGGCCCTTTGGGATTTCAGTCTTCTCTGCCCAGAAGTCCTCTTGGGACTGAGCTCCCCACGCTGGCCCAGAACCCATTAGCATCCAGCTGAGCAGTTTCTGGCAAAGGCCTTCTAAGTGGATTTTCTTCATGTCCCTGGCAGAGACCTTCAGGAAGTGCTGCCTATTCTCACCCTGCCCCACTGACTGGGTTCCTGAGGCATGTTGTTTTCGGGCCCACCCTCAGCTGTGTCCTTTCAGACGCTTTATCTTCCTGGGACCCTTTGTGTTACCCTGGGGCCTTTGCTCAGTCTTTCACAGCAAAAGGCTGTGAGTAGTCTCTTTCTCCATTGCTTTTTTACCTTCTTAAAAAAACAAGGGGACAATTGTACTGTAAGAGAATGCCCTTGTCCTTCAGAAATACCGTCATGTGACACACGTGGTGAAATCACCAGGATGCAAAGGGCTGCGGGCAAGCCCAGGTCCTGGGGACGAAGGGGTAAAGGAGCACGGTGCCTCCGGTTGGCAGAGGATTCAGAAAAAAATCCATCTATAAGCATATAAGGAAAAAGGATGATAAAGCAAATGGGTAAAGTGTTAACAACTGATGAATCTGCTGCTGTGCGTTGAATATCTCGTGCTCTGACGTTTGTGCGCTGAAGGCCCAGGCCCCTGGGGGATGGTATTGGGAGGCAAAGCCTTTGGCAGGTGATGAGGTCCTAAGAATGATAATGGGCAGAGTCCCTGAAAGTGGGATTAGTGCCCTTAAAAATGAGACCCAGAGAGTTCACCCCTTCCATCCTGTGAGGACCCAGAGAGAAGACAGTTGTCAGTGAATGAGGAAGTGGTCTCCAGCCAGACACCAAATCTGTTGGCACCTTGATTTTGGATTTCCCAGTCTTCAGAACTATAAGAAATAGATTTCTGGGGGCACCTGGTTGGCTCAGTGGGTTAAGCCTCTGCCTTCGGCTCAAGTCATAATCTCAGGGTCCTGGGATCAAGTCCCACATCAGGCTCTCTGCTCAGTGGGGAGCCTGCTTCCTTCTCTCTCTCTCTCTCTCTCTGCCTACTTGTGATCTCTGTCTGTCAAATAAATAAATAAAATCTTTAAAAAATAGATTTCTGTTTTTAAAAATTATTTTTTTTAAAGATTTTATTTTTTGACAGAGAGAGAGAGAGATCACAAGTAGGCAGAGAGGCAGGCAGAGTGAGAGGGGGAAGCAGGCTCCCTGCTGAGCAGAGAGCTGGATGTGGGGCTTGATCTTGGGACCTTGGGATCATGACCTGAGCCAAAGGCAGAGGCTTAACCCACTGAGCCACCCAGACACCCCAGATTTCTGTTTTTATAAACCACTCTGTCTGGGGAACCTTCAAGGCTCAGTCCGTTAAGAGTCTGATTCTTGATTTCAGCTCAGGTTGTGACCTCAGGGTTGTGGAATAGAGCCCCCTGTCTGGCTCAGTGCTTAGGAGGGAGACTGTTTGTCCTTCTCCCTCTGCTCCCTCCCCTCACTCATGCTCTCTTTCTCTAAAATAAATAAAATCTTTAAAATATATTAGGGCACCTGGTGGCTCAGTGGGTTAAAGCCTCTGCCTTTGGCTCAGCTCATGATCCCAGGGTCCTGGGATCGAGCCCCGCATTGGGCTCTCTGCTCAGCAGGGAACCTGCTTCCACCTCTCTCTCTGCCTGCCTCTCTGCCTACTTGTGATCTCTGTCTGACAAATAAATAAATAAAATCTTTTAAAAAATATGTGTGTGTGTGTGTATATATATATATATACTACTCAGTCTATGGTATTCTGTAACAGCAGCCCAGACAAAGAGGGAAATTCTAAACACAGCAGATTATCTGATACGTTTATATGAAAAATTGGATTGAAAGGCTGTTGGAGGGTGTGTGCCAGAGAAAACAAATTAAATGAAAAACCAAGGTAGATATTAACTATGGGGAAGGGGGGAGGAATTGTATAAACAATGAAACAAAAGCGCAGTAAATCAATAGGCTCAGCATTCAGTTGCTCCCAGTGTTTGCTGATGGCCTGCTATGGGCCAGGCTTGTTCTGGGGCCCGGGGGGTCATAGTGGTTAACAAAGTCCCTTCCCTCAACAAATATGTAATCAGGATTTACATCAATAAATACATAATAAGATGTCAAAGGGTGTGTGTGTGTGTGTGTGTGTGTGTGTGTGTGTGTGGTAAGTCTGTGAAGAAAAGAAAAGCTGGAAAGCAGATGGAGGGAAAATAATCTGGAAAGACTTCTCAGATCAGGTGGTATTTGAGCAGATCCATGAATGAAATGAGGAAGGATTTCAGGCAAACATCGGGGAGGAGAGTGTCCTGCTAGTTGGAAGAACAAGTGTAAAGGCCCTGGGACAGGAGTACGCTCAGCGTGGTCCCCTGTTGGAGGAACCAGGGAGGCCGTGATGCTGGAGAGGAGTGATGGAGAGGGAGACAGGCAGGGGAAGAGGGAGTCAGGTCCTGTAGGATTTTGTAGGACCTGGCAAAGACCGGAATGATTCAGAGTCATAATGAAGTACACATGGGGTACTGATCTCACTGAAACTTGTGGTCAGAGGACGGAGGTCGTGCAGAAATGTCAAACCCTCACCTACTGTAACAGAAAGTCAACAGAAACCATCTGAAGTTGGTACAAGAAATATGAGAGTAAGCGTATTTGGAAATATGGAGATAGATACCAGAAGAAATAGCTGAAAGAACTGACCATGGTGCGTCTGGAAAGGCAAGAGCAAGGCGTGGCAAAAGAGACCATTGCTGACCATTATGAGCATTTTAGTATCATGTGATTTTTAAAGACCATATGCCCATGTTGCTCTGACAAAACCAAAAAAACAAAACAGGAAACAAAACCCTCCAAAAACCCAAGCAGTGACCTCCCGTGTCCTAGTTTGACAGGCGATGGCAGGGATGACCGTCTGTGACATGGAAGGTTCGCTGTGATTGCCCCTCGGAGTTTTGGAAACTGCTTGGAAAAGCCCTGAAAAGGCTGCTCCCGCCACCCCAGCACCATCAGCAGGGGTGTGAAGCAGATCTCTCTGGAAGCACACCCTGGGCCTGCCCCGCTGCTTCGACTCTTCCTCACCAAACAAGCTTGGCTCCTAGAACCAACTCAGTTCAGCGATAAGCAGCAGCCACAGATGGGGCAGGCTGGGGACTGTGATAAGGGGTGGGACAAGGTTTGAACTTCAAACCAAACCGACCAAGGCCTTCTTGCTCTACTTCACAATGCCGTGGGTCCTGTTCAGTGGGAGAAGTTACGAGAAAAGAGAAATTAGGTTCCCTGAGTGTTCACTGTGCTGTTTATGTGCTGGAGGCTTTACATACATTTTTTCATTTAATCCTCACAAGCAGCCCTGTGAGTTTAATGCCGCTAAACCAGATACTGAAAAAGAGTTAAGATGGTAAATGTTATGTGTATTTTTACCATAATTTAAAAAGAACAGTGACAACTTTGTGTGGAAGGTATTATTTCTGTTTTCCAGAAGAGGAAGCAGAGAGGCTCAAGAAGTAAAATACCTTGTTCCAGTTGCCCAGCCAGTAGGTGTCAGAGACAGGTGCATCGGGCTTCGATGACTTTCTGCGCTGTTGGGAGGTCTCCGTGATAAAGCAAACGCTAAATGAAATGGAAGGAATAAGGTCTAGGAGGAAAGTGTAGCCTTTCTTTAGTCTCACAATTTTGTCAGCTACCAGCCTGGTGCTCCTCCCCGGAGGAGTGGGCCAGTGGGGGGTGAGGTATACCAGTGAACATCACCCCCCCCCGCCCCCACCTTGGAACTCTGGGAGAAGCTCTTCATCAGTCTGCTTCCAGCCCTGAAGGCCATGCGGGGGAGGGTCTGCAAATGTCTGCAGCAAATGAACTTGCAGCCCTGAGACTTCTCAGATACTCCACGGGAGGCTCCTCTCACTTGATTTCAGGTTCTGAAGTAGCTGAATTTTTAGATGATGCAAATCCGATTCTTTCCCTGCAGGAGTTGGAGGAAATGACAAGTGCTTGGTAGAGGGCAAAGAGAGCATCAGCATATCATTAAAATGCAGTTGGGAGAGCAGAGTGTGGGGGGGTGCTTGGGAGGGCAGGTGAAGGGGTGAAGAATAATTAGGATAATAACACCATCAAATACTTCTGCAAAGCATGCTGTGTTTGCAGGCACCGTTCTAAGTACTTTCTGTGTATTAATTCATTTAACTCTCATAACCATGCTATGAGGTTATTATCAGCTATTATTAGTTAGCTAGATAGTACACAGTTTATAAAGCATTGGGTGATCCTGTATGCCAATTTCTACCTAAGAAAAGTATTATTTATAATAGACAACAACTAGAAGCCACTTGAGTGTCCAGCAACAGGGAATATTAAAACCATGGAATTTATGTAGCCATAATGTCATCTCATTACCTCCCTTAATCTTTACAACAGTGCCAGAAGAGAGGGCCTAATAGGAGCCCATTTTACAGGTATGGAGACTGAGGCTGAGAAGCCTTATAAGGTTAGATTTAAAAGTAGATTTGAGGGGCACCTGGGTGGCTCAGTGGGTTAAAGCCTCTGCCTTCGGCTCGGGTCATGGTCCCGGGGTTCTGGGATCGAGCCCCGCATCGGGCTCTCTGCTCAGCAGGGAGCCTGCTTCCTCCTCTCTCTCTGCCTGCCTCTCTGCCTACTTGTGATCTCTATCTGTCAAATAAATAAATAAAATCTTAAAAATAAAAATAAAAATAAAAATAAAAGTAGATTTGAATGAATGAATGAATGAATAAAGTAGATTTGAAACCCAGCCCAATCTAACTTTGGGACCCAACCTTTTCCCTATGATGTTATCCTTCCTTGAGGCCTGGAAGATCAAAAGTACTGCACAAAACTGCCATTCACCAGGATTACAGTCATATAAAACCTGCGGCTGTGGGCAGATGCCCACATGACTACACTAGATGAACTAAGGAAGGGGGTAATTTGAGCATAGTAGGTAAAGTTACTCTCTCTGAGTAAGATTCTCACAGGAGACCCAGGACAAGGCCCTCTTCCACCGCCCCCCCCACTCTCACTGGTAACAGCCCCATTTAGCTGTCCTCATACTGTGTGCCACTTTGAGCATTGGGGCCTTGGTGTCCTGGGTTCCAAAGGGAGAGAGGTGACAGAAAACAGAACTTTTCCTTTCTCAGGTTCCCCTGGGACCTTCAGACCTGCCCTGATACTCGATTTGCTGAAGTCACACCTGCCTGAGCAAGAGACCGTGGCCAGGGTGTCTCTGAGGCTGACCTTTCGGTTGTGTCCCACACCTCTGGGAGCCCGGGACCCCACTCACGCGGTCTCCTCCCTGTGTGGACCCTGTGTCCCTCCTGTGCACTATCAGTGGTCCAGTGTGCCTTGGGTGACACTGGGCTCCTTTGACCCAAAGCAGACCTCTCACCCAGAGCCTGTCAGCATAGCAAGTTTACACATGACGGCAGAGGGGAGACAAGACAGGTTCGCACTGAGGCCACACCACGTCCTCAGCTTTCTCACCAGGCCTGGCTTCCCGCCATGTCTCTGGCTCTTCTTCCTTTCTTTCTCGGGTCCCCTTGACTCTTCTCTCTACACAAACCCAGGTAGGAATTCCTCCCTCTGCTTCACGCAGAACCCCTGCCCGCCTCTCCCCGCCGACTCCACTCCCACAGGTCACACCAGCCCCCAGGAGATTCGGCAAAGGTTTATTCCTCCTTTCTTAAGAGGAATTCTAGTGACAACTGTTCAGGGAAGAAAAAAAAAATTGTTTAAGCCATTTCGGTCATCGGAGGTCAGCTTCCCCAGAAAACAGACTCCGAAACAGAGATTTGTGTGTAGGACGCTTAAAGGGACATGCTCTTGGAACAACCCCTGTAAGAAACAGGGGAAGCAGGACTAGACAGAAGGAGACGTTAAGCTTCCATGCACTCGCAATGAGTCTTTACCCAATCTCACAGAAAGTTCTGGAGCTGGAATGGCCCCTTGGAATTATGCCATTGATCCAACGGGGTCAGGCCTTCGTACTCTGCTTTCCACACATGCGCTCACTGGTCATTCATTCACTGTGGGTCAGATGGCCCAGTCGGCTAAGGACCAGTCCAGTTAGGGACATAGCAGGCCAACTCAGCAGCTGGGGATGGAGCGCCTCCCTCCCGTAAAGGTGGGAAATGGATGGCACCACAGCAACCGCTACAGTAATAATAATTTTTTTAAAGTGTGAAACAATCTCAGTGCCTCTCTGTTGGGGTTTTGATAAATACCTAATGGTACATCCACACCCAAGAATACTATGCAATTGCTAAAACTTCGTTTGTTTACCAACATAGAGTGGTAGTCAGGATATATTCTTAAGTGAAAAAAGTGAGTAGCAGAACAGAACTACCTCATAAATCCGGTTTTATGTATAATAAGCAAATAGTCTAAAGGGAGCCCAAACTTTTAATACTACCTCTGGAGAGGTGATTATACCAAAAAAATTAACAATAAACATTTATTGTAATAATCTTGAGAGTGAAACTTTTTAAAAATATATTTTATTACTTTTTAAGGATTTATTTATTTATTTGAGATGGGGAGGGGCGGAGGGAGAGTGGGGGAAGAGCCCCAAGCAGACTTCCCACTCCGGCGCGGAGCCTGACCTGGGGCTCGATTCCACAACCCAGAGATCATGACCTGAGCCAAAATCAAGAGCCAGCTGCTTAACCGACTGCACCACCCAGGCACCCCTGAAAGGTTTTATTTTTAAGTAATCTCCACACCCAGCATAGAGGCATATCCTCCAGGACTGAGCCAGCCAGGCACCCCAAGAATGAAACTTTTCTAGAAAAAAAAAAAAAATCCTAGCCAACTGAAAGCAGGTAGCTATTGATGAAATGTAAGTCAAGGAAGTGACTTTTCTTGCTGCTGACTTGAATTTCTCCCCCCATCAGTTTTCTGTAAGAAATAGTGTTTCTCCCCACTTCCTGCCTCAAGTTGTGTGGCAGCCCCTGTGGCTCCTGAACTGCTGTCACATCCCATGTGATGCAGAGGTGGCTGCAGGCATCTAATGGGGAGCCTATTGGCTTCGTGTCCAGTGTAGAGGTCCAGGAGGAGCTGAGGTTGTCCAGCTTCCCCAAAGCCACGTGACAAATTTCCAGGAATCCCGGGCGGCTCCCTCTTCACCCGCCATCCTTGTCATCGTGGTCGCCACAGTAACAAGGACCACTTATTGAGACTTTGCCATGTGCCAGGCGATATTCTTTATAATGGTTACTGCCTTTCTTCCTTATGACAGTTTTCCAGATGATTGTCTTAGTTTCCAGGCAAGAACCTGAAGTCTTTGCCCAACTTTGTGAAAATACTACAAACCAATGAATTGTGCACCGTACGTGGTGACTTTTGTGGTATGTGACTACCAGGTCAATAAAGCTGCTTTCAGAAAAGAGAAAACTGGGGCATCTGGGTGACTCCATCAGTTGAGTGTCTGACTTTTGGTTTCGGTCAGGTCAAGATCTCAGGGTGGTGGGATCAAGCCCCCCCCTCAGGCTCCATGCTGGGCATGGAACCTGCATGAGTCTCTCTCTCTCTTCCTCTGCCTGTCCCCCATTTCCCTCTCAAATGATAATAATAAGAAGAAAAGAAAACTGAAATCTATATAGATTAGATAACTTGCCTGTGATCACAGAGGTACAAAGTGGCAGGGCGGCGTGAGCAAGAAGGAAGCAGACAATGGAATCTGGGCAGTGTCTGTCACCCCAGAGCCTCCTGACTGCCTGAGGTGGTCTGTGGTTCTCAGTGTCACTGACTACCCCGGTCCGCGGAGACAACGGGTCTGGAGTAGGGAAGCCATCTGGGCAGTGACTTGGTGGTCTTCTCAGAGAGGGGCTTTCACAGTGTGGGGTGGGGAGGGGCTGGTATGAGAGGGAGTGAGAAAAGTAACATCCGTCACTGGATGCCCCATGCCCAAAACTCTTGAGGTGTGCATGGGGTGGAACAGGGGCCCAGGGAGCTGCTGGGGTTTGTCTCAAATGTCCTGGGAGCATTGAGCTAAGGTCACAGAGACTGGGATGTGGGGTGGAAGCAGCTGATGGAGGGGCTGCATGGGGCTGGGTCCTCTATCTCTGTCTTCCCCCATGCTGGAATCTGTCCTTCTGCGCAGCCCGCATGCCTTTGGAGCAGAATCCAAGCCAGGGGCATGAGGATGGCTGGAACTACACGTGCCTGTTCTGCTAACTAGACCATCAGCATTATCTTGAAATAGTTGGTGTGAAAAAGTTTGATGGGTTTGAAATCCTTTGCCTTATCACAAGAAATTTCCATAAGAGCTGTTAAACTCTTTAAAGATAATTTCAACTGCTGTAAAAATTTGAAGGGTGATAAAAACACTTTAAAATTTTTTATCTCCTTCTTGGGCAAAATTTCTCATTGATGGTGATAACCAACAACTTGAATAGATCATTATTTTAAAATCTCCATTGGCAATTATTTATTGCCATTATAAGGCATATAAAAAAGATTTAAAAGAATTATGCCCGTGCTATTTTTACTATCCTCACTACAGACCAGTGCTGGGCCATGAGGCAGCCACTGGCCACATGTGGCCACTGAGCACTTGAACTGTGCCTGCTCCAGATGGAGATGGGTTATATTCCACCTACAAGTAAAAATACACGCTACACTTAGTAAGAAAACAAGAATGCAAAATATCTCATTATTAATGTAATTATTATTTAATAAAATATCTCATTATTTAATTTTATATTACATATTGAAATCATAATATTATGGATATATTAAGTTAAATAAATAGACTATAAAAATTTTTTAAAGTATGTTCATGGAAATAAGCTCAAGTTTCTCATTAAAAATTTGAAAATATTTTATTTGGAAAATTTTATACAAATTCAGTATTTAATATGTTCTCTAATGACTTTATATTGTATTTTTATACTTCTTTAATATAAAGAAAACATAATTACTTTTTCCATCAAGTCCCACACAGATGTCCCCAAATCCCTTCCAGTTTACTTGAACGTGCTATAATAATGTGGATGTTTCCTACGAGTGTGATGGCATGAAATTATTTCAGAGAAGGTATTTTTGAGCATCTATATTGTTCAGAAAGATTCTTTTGAATACCTTGAAGGCTTATAAAAGGCATTTTTGTGCATCTCTCCATGCCAGGCACCATGCTGGATTCTGGGGATGCACAGCTGTGCATATGCCATCATGTATTAATATATATAGTGACAATGGTGGGAGGGAAATCTTTGTCGTCCCACTAAGGAAAGGAGCTCCCAGCAGCCTTCTCTGTTGGCTGCAGCATCTTAGTGAGACCAGCCACAGGGCAGTGGGCCTGGAGGCCTCTCTGAATGGAGTGAAAAGGAAAGGTGGGGGCCTTTTGCTTTTTTGAGCTTTATGTTGAAGGAGGGCTGCTGGCTGGCTCCTTAAGGCATGTTTCCACAGCATGAGGCTTCCTCTCTGTCCTCCCATAAACTCCAGAAGGCCTGCCTCAGCTGCCCAGCGTCTGTGCAAGGGTTTCCTATAATCATATGCCTGAGACAAGGCATGTCACGAAATCAGAGGCCAGGCTACCCGGGTGCTTGTAAACTCGGTTATTTTTTACATGTGTGACTTTGGCAAAACATTCCGTTCTCATTATGGGCTAGCCTGATGCCAGAGCTGACTTTCTGTTTCCAACTTGCCCCCCCTCCCCGGGGGAACCCCCGCATTCTCTGTGAATGGCCTCTGCAATGCAGGGGGCCGCCCCATGCCCTCACTTGCATAATTTGAGATGCAAGCATTTTCTCAGCTCTTCCGAAGCAGAGCCTGGGAGACTACCCATCTGGAAAATCGTCAGAGAGCTCTGAAGGTGACGGAAATCAACATTAGATCCCAGACTATGGAGTCACTTCCTGGAAATGCAAAGAAACAGTAGGGCATCTGTTCCGACGAGTATTACTTTCTCAAATTCTGTGTGGTCTTGGGCCTGCTCTGTGACGTCATTTCATCATAACTTTCTCCGTCTTTGCCCCGAAATACCCATGTAACTGTGCCTCGAGCAATTGATGTACAAGTGAAGGTATCGGTATATACATTATCATAAATATTATGTATATGTATGGATGTACAGCAGAAGTGATATGCTTAATCATAAGAAGTGTTGTATTTTATCTATGTTTCAAAAGGAAGGAATTTGCTCAAAGGCAAACCATCTAATGTAACTAGGCAAGGAAGAAGCTTTCAGGACTTTTCAAATATTAACTGTTTCTCCTGTCTAGGAAATGCTATAAAGTTCAAATTAGTTAGGAATGATGTATGTTTTTTGTTTCAAACACCTAAGACATGCTTTTCAGATATTTGTATTGCCATATTCTTTTAATTTTTTAAGACTTTATTTTTAAGTAATCTCTATACCCAGGATGGGGCTCGAACTCACAAGCATGAGATCAAGAGTCACATGCTCCACCAACTGAGCCAGCCAGGCCACCCCTATATTGCCATATTCTGTTTTTTGTTTTGTTTTGTTTTTTTCTTTTCTGAGAGAGAGAGAGAGAAAAAGAGAAAACAAGCAGGGAGGGGCAGAAGGAGAAGGAGAGAGAATTGTAACTAGATACCCTTCCCGGTCTGCTGAGTACAGAGCCTGACGTGGAGCTCAATCTCAACCGTGAGGTCATGACCTGTGCTGAAATCAAGAGTTGGACGCTTAACTGACTGAGCCACCCAGGCTCTCCATCATATTCTTAACTGAATGCTTTGAAGGACTACATCCAATTCTGCACCCATACCCCCTGGTATTGCTTTTTAGCCTTCCTGGAAATCAGTGTCTAAAAAACAAAGACTTACTCAGAACTTGAAAAAAAGAAAAATGTGTTGTATTGACATGACAGGGGTCATAGGTATTTCTTACTGTTAACTTGTTTAAACATTTTTTAAAAAGATTTTATTTTTTTAAAAGTACTCTCTACACCCAGTGTGGAGCTCGAATGCACAACCTAACATCAAGAGCCACATGTTGCACCAGCTGAACACCCCAGGTGTTTTGACTATTAAATAAACATTTAAACCTTTAAAAGGTGTCCAATTAAAGGGAAAAACTGATAAAGCCCTTTGAATAAAGCCTGTTAAAAGAATTTCAGCCATTTAAATGCGCAACAATAGGGGAAGACTTAAGTAAGTCCCCGTAGAAAGGACAGTTGTCATCATCATTTTCACTTTATCAATGAGAAAACTATAGCACAAAGACCCAGTAAGCCACTCAGCAAAGATCACAGAGCTAGTTAGTGGCAGAGTGAGGATTTGAAGATTTTATTTATTTATTTGAGAGAGAGACAGGGAGAGAGAGCATGAGTGAGAAGAAGGGCAGAGAGAGAAGCAGACTCCCCATGGAGCTGGGAGCCCGATGTGGGACTCGATCCCGGGACTCCGAGATCATGACCTGAGCCGAAGGCAGTTGTCCAACCAACTGAGCCACCCAGGCGTCCCCAGAGTGAGGATTTGAACCCAAGACTGTTGGGTCCTCAACCAACTGGCAACCTATGGGTTACCAGACAACACACTGGCCCACAACCACCGCAAGTTTTCACAGCCAAGCAACCATGGGTGGGGCTGTCATAGTTAGAACCTTCTAAAGGGGAGGCGATTTCCAGCATCTCCCACAGCATTGGGATGTACACCCAGTTTGTCACACAACTGTACTTCTAGGACAACCTCCAGGAGAAATGCTCTGCCTATATATAAAGCTTATTGTACAGGTGATCGAACCATCGTAAGTGTCTGCTAACAGAGGAACAGCAAAGCCAATTATGGTACTTCTGTAGATGAACTATTTGGGCAGCTTTCTTAAAATGCAGATCCCTATGTACCAGTAAGGAAATATCTCCAACCTACACTGTGACACGAAAAAGCTAGTGGTGGGGTCATTAGTTAAAAAGCTGTCTTGTGGGGCACCTGGGTGGCTCAGTGGGTTAAAGCCTCTGCCTTTGGCTCAGGTCATGATCTCAGGGTCCTGGGATCGAGCCCCACATCGGGCTCTCTGTTCAGTAGGGATCCTGCTTCCTCCTCTCTCTCTGCCTACTTTGATCTCGGTCTGTCAAATAAATAAATAAAATCTTTAAAAGAAAAAAAAAGCTGTCTTGTCTGAATCGTAGAGAAACATTTGTAAGGATAGAAGCCAAACTGTTCAAAGTGGTTTACCTCTGAGGCATTGGTGGGGGGGGGGGGGGGAGAAGGAGGGAAGGGAAAATGTTGGCTTGTCCTCTATATAATTCTGAATTTTCTAATTCTTTACGGTGAGTGTGGGTTACTTCTATAATTAAAGAAAAAAAAAACACTACTATGGAAAAAATGTTCCTTTTGTCGACCAAGTTTTAATGATATGGGAAAATATTGTAACAAGTGAAAAAAAAAAATCAGAGCCTGAAATTATGTATACGAGTATGATCTCAGCTGCAGAAAAATGCACTTAAAATCTGGAAAGGAAATGTATCAAAATGTTAATAGGCACTGCCTCTGGGTGGCAGGATTATAGGTGGATTTTTTTTCTGCTTTACTTTTCCATACTTTCTCAATGTGCCTTATTAGTGTTAGAAAAAGAAAAAAAAAAAAAGAAGAAGAAGCAGCAGGTCTGCCAAAGGTGTGTAGCAGGTTGTAAAACTGAAGCAGCCTCTGGCCAGGCTTGTGGGGGGGATGCCCCCAGATTCCTGACCCACCAAGGAGCATGTTCCCTTTGCGGAGAGGGCAGATGAGGAGTAAAAACAGGTTTTCTTCTCATTTTCTGATTATCCACTTACCTTGACGGAGGAAAATGGAGAGTCTCCAGGCAGAGACGGGGAGACCCCTGACGGTGAGGTTTCCGATCCTCAAGGTCAGGGCTGGGCTTTGCGAGGAATGGGAGGATCACCGTGGCTGTAGGGGTGCAGTTCAAGCCGAGTGACTGGGTGCAGGTGGGGGAGGGCAGGCGGGCACCACACCAAAAGTTCTTGTGTTGTCCCCCAGAGACAGCGGGGGCACTGCCATGACAGTGCAGAGCTTGGGGTCACGTGGTGGTGGTGGCAGGGAGCGCAGCTCTGTCACTTGACCCAGATGGGCCACTTCTTGAAGTGTCTGAGACTGCGGGGGCACTTTCCGGAGCAGTCATCATGGCAAGGTGGAGGACTCTGGAGAGAAGTATCTTGAAAGAGTACTTCTTTGAAAAGTGATTCTTTTGGTAAAGAGCTCTTGGCCTTTGTGCCAGTTCCGGGCCTGTCGGGCGTGCTGTTCCTTGCTCTCCTCCTGCTCCGCCCTGTGATAGACAAGGGCTGCTTCCAGAAGGCTGTTTCCACGCCTCCTAGGTCCACTGACTTCGGACTCAATGTGGCCAGTGGGAGACACTGTGCAGAAGCTGGAAGACGGGAGTCAGGGGGAACCTGGGGGGGGGGGTTCTCCTCCACACTCTCTGCCTCCGGTGAGGTCTCTGGCAGCCAAAGAGCTTCCTCTGTCACACCAGCTTCCACTGAAGAACACTGGGTTCCAGGTACGCCCCTCCTCTCTTTGTCCCCTTGAGGACTGGGGCAGTGCGCTTCCTGCCGCCGCGGACCCCTGCCTGCTTGGCTTCCCAGCCAAGTCTTCCGTCACACGTGTAATCAATCCTTGCCTTGAGTTCCCTCTATTCAAGGTGCTTTCAGTGGTTTCTGTTTTCCTGGCTAAATCCTAAGCTAATACCTTCCTGGTCTAGGGCAGTTCCCGTAAAGAGAACCTCCGGATGGCCATATCGAAAAAGACTTATGTGAACGCCGCTGGCTTCCTCCCTTACCCTGTCCCCCAGGCTTCTCGGCCTTTACTTTATATGCAGATAAACTGAGGATCTTGTTAAATAGATGAGAGGCCGGGCTCGAGAAGTGGTGTTCCAACATGCTCCCACCTGGTGCCAATACTGAGTAGCCAGGCACAGAGGCTTCTAGAACTGTGTGCCCTGTAAGAGCTCAGCGCAGTCGTTCTCTACAGCACCGCCGCGAGGGGGTATAACACCGGGTGAAACTGAGTCTCTCAGAAGCCACGTAACCCCGGTTTGAATACACTGTCCTGACTTACTATTGAGTGGGAGGTGGAAGGTGGAAGCCAGCCAGCCACCCGGTAGCGGTCTGATTGCATTCTTGTAGCTGCAACCATCTGACTCCTTTATTAGGACACCTAGATGGGTCGTGCCTGGGTATTTACTTATTTGAATGAATTTTATTTTTTGTAAGTTACTTATTTTGTTCCCTTTACTACACAGTACACAGGAGATTTCACCTCAGAATTTCATTTTCCAGGGTAGTAAAGGGGATGTTACAGAATAACTGTTTTACAAAGAGACCTTGGGGCAGAAGAAGGTCATACAGCGCTGGGTTAGAGGGGCAAGAGGACGATGGGCACCTCCTGGAAATCCTCGACCGGAAGTGGAAGTAGGCACTGGTAAGACTCTGGGTTGTTTCCCTTTCTGGGGAGTGAGGCTGGGGCGATGGGGGAAGGATACACACACATTTGATCATACACGGGATAGTGTCATTGTGTCCGTGACAGCATTTTCATTTTCACGGTGTAAGAATGGGGAGGATTACTGATGATGTTACCGAGCAGCCAGACGCGGGAGCTCCAGTGGGCTTTGTCGTTCCTCTCCACTGCCCAGCTCCTGAATACCCTTTCTCCGGGTGGGGGGCATTCCTTGTCTTAGGTGCCCTCAACAGCAGGTGGAGCCTGCCTCCCGCTACAGAAGCTAAACAGGCACTCCCTCTCAGGGGCTCCCCTGCAGCTGGGTGTGGATCCATGTCCTAGACACATATGGAACAGGTGCACCTGTCCCGGACTTCGAATGAAGATACGATTGCTTCTCCCTGAGTAAGGAGGAGAGCCGTTACTGAGGAGGTGATGTTTAAGCTACGTCTTGAGGGATAAGTAGAATTTCAGCAGGTTGGGAGGTTGGAGGAATGAGCAGCAGACGGATCAGAGGGTTGGATGGGTGCGCGGGCGGTCCGGGTATGGCAGAGGCATAAATGTGGAGATACTTTAAAACAGGTAAAATGCCATTAACTTTACTCATGGGTGTTGGAGTCAAGGGCATTGATAAGGAGTCAGAGGACCGAGGCTCAAATATGGATCCTGGCTGGTGTGACCTTGGGCCAGTCCCCAGCCCTCTGGGCTCACTTTCCTTACTTGGAAAAAGGTAGTCCTACCACTACTGGTGTGCCCTCCTCACATAGTTTTTGTCGGTCACGGGAAGATGAATGTAAACTGCTTTACATGGAAAAGGCTGAACAAAAAATAATTATTAGAAATAATATGTGTAGGGGGTGGGATACACAAAATAGTGAGAGAGCGCAAGTCCAGGCTGAGAGAGGTTAGAAGAAAGTCATGTCTGAGGCGGAATTTGGTCAAAGACGAGCTCTTCCTCAAGCGTAGGGCTGGGGAGGTGGGGACGGGGTGGGGTGAGCAGACAGCAGTCGCCAGGCAGCTTCCACAGCTGGAGAGCTGGCCGGCATCAGCGGGAGCACAGATACTCAGCCAGATACTCCTCTTCTGGGGACAAGGCTCCTCCGGTGTCTCCCTGAAGTTCTGGTCTGAATATGTCAGCTGCTTTGGGGGTGCTCCCAGTCTTCAGCCACCCTTGCTACAAACGCCTTGTGTTGTTTGCTTTCTCTAGTAGACCAGTGTCTTCTGTCACATTTTGATTCTTAATTTTCACCCCCAGGAAGGAACTCTAAGCTTGGCCCACACCCCCATGTTCCCTCAGGAAGAGCGTGAGGTACAGGGGTGGAGAGCCTGTCAGGCGTCTCCTCCGCGCTGCCCATGTAAATATCACGCTTGCCGTCCTCAGAGCGCTCAAGGTCAAGCCTCCACCCTCCTAGTTCCCTGGGCTGCAAATCAGAAGTAGATCGACACCACCTTCCTGTTTACATCCCAGGTGATCCGTGAAATCTTTTTTTTTTTTTAAGATTTTATTTATTTATTGACAGAGATCACAAGTAGGCAGAAAGGCAGGCAGACAGAGGAGGAAGCAGGCTCCCCACTGAGCAGAGAGCCCGATGTGGGGCTCGATCCCAGGACCCTGAGATCATGACCTGAGCTGAGGGCAGGGGCTTTAACCCACTGAGCCACCCAGGTGCCCCGATCATGAAATCTTGAAGATACTGTAGGAGGTCTTTGGGAATTCACAAATTAAGTAGTCAAGGGTGTGAGGATTTGGGAGCAACTCCAAAGTCCATGGGCCTCCAGCCATTTGGAATGGGGATCACGGCTCACCTAAGTAGGTGGCGATGTCAGGAGTTTTTCCTAAAAGTTCTACAAAGCCCCAGCAGGAGTCGAAAGGGCAGCATTTAGCACGTGACAGCAGATAGTCTAGTGAGTGATTCTTTTAAAACCAGAGAATCCAGAAACTCTGCCAAAGCACCCCTTCTATGACAAGGATCCACTCCCCCTGCTCCAAAACATCTGTGGGGTCCCCCCCCCCCGTTCGAGGGCCCATCTCCACCTGCGTCCTGCAGCACCTCCTCGGGCTTCCTCCTCCCCTCCTCCCCCAGCTGCCCCCATGCTGATTGAGGATCCAGGACACACCCTCCCCCGCCCCCCAGCCCACCCCGAGAGCCCCTCTGCTGGACCCACCAGCCCTCCGGCCCAGCCTACAGCCCTTTCTCCAGCTGGCGCTTCCACCCAACCTTTTCCTCCCGGAGCCGCCCTCCTGCTCCAGCCACAGTCATCCGTGCGGTGACCACGATTGAAGACCTGGCTCACATCACATGCTCTGTCAACTGGGTCAGTGTCACCAGCATCCTGTGTGTGGTCACGTCCTTACTCGTACTTACATTCCAAACCACAGGTGGTCAGCTGAGAGACAAGACCAGAAGACGCTGACGGTTCCTCTGGGACATTAACTGTACAGTGGGAATGAAGAGGCAGGACAGAGGACTGGTGCCCCAGGGGCCCTGGGCTGGAAAGCCATGCACTGGTCCCTCGAGGGCCTGGAGAGCTAGGACAGGCCAGGAGCCCAGAGTTCCTGGGCCCCCTGCCTGCCTGCCAAATACACAGCCTCAGGGGATTCAACTTCATAGGTCGGGAGTGTCACACCCTGTGGTTGGAAAAAGTTGGTTGGAGGCAAATGGGTTCTCTCCAGAGCTGGGGTAGATTCCAGCCCTTCTGCCCTGAGGAAAATGGAGGAAGTGAGGTCAAGGTCCTGTCCTTGATCTGGTCCACGGCTGGCCTCTGCAGGACCCAGGCCTGGCCGCGGGCTGGAGGGGAGGGGTGGAAGAGGCAGGAGCTGCGCAAGAGGAGCTCTGCCGTAGGAGGAGGAGGAGCAGCTGGAGGAGAGCCCCAGGGAGGAGACCAAGCTCCAGACGTCTTCCTGCCAACGAACCCAGGATTTTTGCCTTTATTCAGGCCAACAGATTGGGAGATGATTGGCATGGCCAAAGTACTTTGCTCTCTTTCTTGACTCTGTCTTCAAGGTAGCGGCTTCCGTGGCTGTGGTTCGGGTCTTTGTCCTCACCCTGGAGGTGACTGGCGAGGAGACGGCCTCACTGGAGGGCATCACTTCCGAAGATCCAGTCGTGCTCTTGGCAGGCGCGCCTGGAGGGGCTGAGGCTACCTTGGGTCAGCGTGGAGCGGAGGCTCTGGCCGGCCTGGAAGGAGCCGGCCACATGCTTGGAGGAATGTCCGTGGATCCCTGGTGCAGGCTGGCCGAGTCAGAGGGCGGACTCCCAGGGTGGCCAAACAGGAAAAAAAGAAGACCACAGGCTGAGCCAAGCAGTGGATGCAGGGCAACCAGCGCTCGGTCACGGTCATGGCCGCCTTTGGCAAGAAGACGGGCCCCAGTGCCAACTCTTAAATCCACTGTAATCCCGCTCTTCCCGACGAAACCACTACATCCAGTCAACAACAACAACAGCACAACTTTGTCACTGTACCCAAGAGCAGGGGCACACTGCCACTCAGGCCTCATCGTCGGGAGTGAGGGGAAAGCACGGGCCAGAGCCTTTATTGGGGTTTTGCTGGAAGGAATAGACGAGGCAGGGTAGGCGCACTGGGCAGGCTGAGGAGGGGATAGTGGGGGCAGTTTCAGTGGACTCTGGCTCCAGGGGCATCCCGAGTGGTCTGGTGTCTGGCCCTGGGGGGATTTAGGTTAGGAGAAGAGTTCCTGGCTATAGTAGGGACCTGATAAAAGGAGGTGAATGTGCGCCAGAGGGGCGAGGGGCGGATTGGTTGGTTTGTGTATCAAATGTAGGCTCACCTGCAAGTTGTCTGCTCTTTCTAGAAAGCAGCTAACCATGGGAGGGGCAGTCCCTCTCTGGGTCTGAAAGGGCCCCCCCACCCCTACCCCAGACTTTAAAACATCACAAAATACAGAGAATAGAAAGCAGAATGTCAGAATGTGCCAGAGCATCAGGGAGTCTTGGAGAGGCTGTAACCTCCCCACGAACCCCACCCAGTGAGGTAGAGCATGAGAGACAAAAGCATCACAAGAGAGCAGGAGGCTAAGCTCCCTCAGACACTGGGCTGGTGTGGTGCAAACACGTTCTCACTCTCACCCCGACTGTGCGGCTTTGGAGTGAGACCTGGCTGAATGCCACTGTGTGACCAGGGATAAGTTACTTCACCCTTCTGCGCCCAAGTGGATGGTAGGGAGAATTAAAGGAATTTGAGGACAGAAGCTTCTCTACTCGAGCTCCTTGCTCTGCCAGTTGCAGAACGCCTCAGAGAGCTCTCTGGAACTAACTAAAAGAAGGCTGATTTCCTGACTCCACCTAGACCTTCATGTGACCTGGGCCATCCCCAGTGAACTGCGGAGACACACCAAGACCAAGAGGAGTGAGTGTGTATGGGGACACAGCAGGGCGGAGCTGAATCACTCAGCATGACCCCGGGAGGGCTGGCTAGGCTTGGTGGGCGGTGGCCACTAAGAGCTGGAAGCAGGCGACCAGGGCCCTGGGACACAAATACCCTTTCTGGAGCTACACACGGAGGGCTGGCCCCCCTCGGCAGGGTCCGCAGACCTGCTGTAGCCTCAGTACTGAAGCGGGAGCTGTTCACCTTCACACGCCACAGACTATTTTCAGCTCCGTGAGGCCCAGAATGAGAAATAAATTCACATCCTCAGAGGAAGATCGAAATGTCATCTCAAGTTCCTAGAAGTACCTGTACATTCCAAACTGTGGAGAATGAACTATTTGCTTATTTTTTTTTAAGATTTTATTTATTTATTTGACAGAGAGAGATCACAAGTAGGCAGAGAGGCAGGCAGAGAGAGAGAGAGAGAGGAAGCAGACTCCCCGCCGAGCAGAGAGCCCAATGCGGGACTTGATCCCAGGACCCTGAGATCATGACCTGAGCCGAAGGCAGTGGCTCAACCCACTGAGCCACCCAGGCGCCCCTGCTTATTTATTTTGATGTAGACATTTTAAAAAAGATTGTTTTTTATTATTTGTTTGAGAGAGAGAGAGGGCAAGAGAGAAAGAAAGCACAAGCGGGGTGGGGGGCAGGGACAGAGAGAGGGAGAAGCAGACTCCCTGCTGAGCGGGCAGCCCAATGAGGGGGTCTGTCCCAGGACCCTGGGATCATGATCTGAGCTGAAGATGGAGGCTTAACCAACTGAGCTACCTAGGTGCCCCAAATACAAACATTTTAAAAACAATTTGAATTGTTCATGGGCGTCTCTTTTCTTTCTCAAGATTTTATTTATTTATTTGATGGGGTGGGGGGGGGAGGGGCACAAGCAGGGGTAGTAGCAGGGGAAGAAGGAGAAAGAAGCAGGTTTTCCCTGGAGCAGGGAGCCCTACACAGGGCTTGATCCTAGAACCTTGAGATCGTGACCTGAGCTAAAGGCAGGGTTTAGCTGACTGAGCCACCCAGGCTCGCCTTCCTGGTCATCCTCTATCTGCAAATTCCATGAAGGCTAAAAATCAAGAGTTCTCTTGTAATACTCACTCCGTAATCCTGCCTACTCCCACAGCTACTCCTGATGGAGCAACGTCTTGCTGAGGTGATTTCACAGGATTCTGTAGGCAACACGGTCATCACCCATCTTCAGGCCAGTGCTGTCACTGAGTGAACCCACACCCCGGGCCCTAGGGCACCCCGGTTTTCTGAAATGCCTGACTCATCCTACCCAGGCTTTCTTGAAGAAAGTGAAGTGAAATTAAGCCCTCCCACATGCCTTTAAAAATGTATACTCTAAATTCCAGTTGTCGTAGTAACATCTTCATGCTGCCCGCTGCCTTTTATATATTTTGGTGCTGATGGACCATCCGTTACCATGAGAACGGGAATGTCTTCACACAGCGAACCTTGTGGAGCTCAGTTTTGTGTCGTGTGCAAAACAAACCCTGTGTCAACAGGGCCAGCCTCAACGGAGCTCTGATAGTTAACAATGGAATGGGACCTAGAAGCCCACTAGTTTCACTTGGTTCTCTGGATTTTATTTTGGGAAAAAAAAGTGTATTTTTTTTTAAAGACTTAGTTCTCTTGTCACTCTTCAGTGGTTATATTAGTTTCAGAGATTAATTTATTTGAGAGAGAGAAGAGGGTCAGAAGGAGAGGGAAAGAGAGAATCCTAAGCAGGCTCTGTGCACCATGAGAGCCCCAATTGGGGCTCGATCTCATGACCCTAAGATCATGACCTCAGCCCAAACCAAGAGTCGGCTGCTTAACCGACTGTGCCACCCAGGTTAAATGCATATTCCTTCCTTCAGAATTGAAGAGCTGTTTGTTCACGCCTGCCACACAACTGTAATCATCTCCACTTTCCCAGTCCGACCCTCTAGTGACGGGGTAGTGCTGACCGGGCAGGCATTCCTTGCGACCCAGAGCCAAGGTCTGTGCATTGATTCTCTCTTTCAAAGGTGAGTATTTGAAATATGTAAGCTCTCTTGAGTTCAAGGACATAACACCTGCTTCTTCAGAACTCTCTGCAGAGTCCTTTTGATTAATTGATTTGACTTAAAGTTTTCCATTCAGATGTACAGAATGAAGTCTGGGCTGAGAATTTAAAGTAGTTCGTTTCAGAGGACTTGTGTGTGGGAACCGACTGGAAGGTAGGAAGAAGCCAGCCCCACAGTGTGAAGAGTGGGCTGCGTCAAGGCCACATTCTTTACAAAGTCAGATCGCTAGAACTGCGGAGCCGGTTCGTGCATCTGCCACGGGCTGGGCACTGGGCTGGGCACCGGGTGGCATGAGCGGTGTGTGCTTCCTCACTTCATCCTCACAATATATGTTCTCTTCTCAGCTTTCATTTTACAAAGGAGAAAACAGAGCCACGAGTATTAAGGCAACTTGACCCAAAGTCACACACCTAACTACCCAGTGGAGCTGGGATTTGATCAGCAGCATCTTGCTCCACAACCCAAGCACTTGACCTCCAAGCTAAGTAAACCTACCTTTCACAAAGACATCCTCCACCCAGGGCCAGTGGGATTGGGCTTTGTACATCTGTGCAAACTGGAGAGGGAGACGGCAGCACCGGGACCGTGTTTTAACAGATGACGGCCTGAGTTCTGTCCCTGTGCATTAGTGTACTGCTGTGCCTTCACCAGCAGAAGGGAGCTGGGCTCAAGTGCAGGGGTGAGAAGTCATTGCCAGCGGCTCCGTCCATCAGTTCCTGGTCCTCCGGAAAACAGCGTGGTCCATAAAGAATTTTAGTTTTTGACCCCATAATCCCAGTGATGGGAATTTATTCTAAGAAAATAATAGAAAACAAATCTATACACAAAAAGGCATTCACCCAGCATTACACATCACTGCAAAAATTGGCAGCCATATAAACCTCCCAGTGCTACGGATCGTCAGGTAGACTATGATACATCCGTTGAATAGAACACCACACAGCTATAAACAGACAGCTGTGAAGACAACGAAACTGACGTTAAAAAGATTATAACTTCACATTCAGTTCAGCATCTGAAAATTACCCTTCGCTAAGACTATGACAGTGCTTTTTTAAAAAAAATTAGTTTATAAGAAGATGGCCAACAGACACTTGAAAAGATGCTCAATATCACTTATCAGGAAATTCAAACCAAAACTACAATGAAATATCACCTCACACCAGTAAGAATGGCTAACATCAGAATAAGAAAAAACAAGTGTTGATGAGGATGTGGAGAAAAAGGAACCCTCAGGCAGTGTTGGTAGGCATATAAATTGGTACAGCCACCGTGGAAAACAATATGGAAGTTCTTCAAAAAATTAAAAATCGAAATCTCCTAAGATCTAACAATTTCATTAGTGGGTATTTACCCAAAGAAAATGAAAACACAAATTCAAAAAGAGATACACACTCCTATGACTATGGCAGCATTATTTATAATAGCTAAAGTATGGAAGCAACCTCAGTGTCAATCAGTAGATAAATGGATAAGGAAAATGTACACACACAAACACACACACACACACACACAGGAATGGGCGGCCCTCTTTGATAGAGTCTTGGAGGGTGATTTCGGCGGTGTGGATGGAGCTCAGTGGTCTTACAGAAGACCACCGGCTGCACACATCTTGACTTCCAAAGAAGTCAAGGCTGAAGGACACTTGGAGACAGAGAAGGGACCAAATGGAAGTGGGCGATTCAACTCCCATAGCCCACGGGTGCCCATACGGGAGGACAAGGCTGTTCACAGCTCTCCCGGTGACCATGCATGGCAAATGTGACTATGGTCCATATAATGGTGACTGGTGCCCCGGAAGCCAGGGACCAGGAGATCCAAGAAGCTATTGTCTGAGGGTCACCCGCTGGCCAAGGGCACTGTCTGATGAGCTGGCCTGAGTCTGCCCAGTCTTCAGATTCCTGCACCCCTGCTTGTGCCAAGCCTGCTGTGAGCCTGACCTCTCCATGACAGCTTCTCTGCCTCATTGTTAATTTTACATCCTCATTGTACATTTTACATCCTCACCCAGGAGCAAAAACACAAGGCTGGTGTAACTGGGGGAGGCTGTTCAGAGAGTAACAGATTCAAGGTGTGAATTAGCAGGGAGGAAGTACAGACTCTGAACTAAGGAATGTCAAGCGAGGCCAGGGATGAAGTGTTTTCTGTGGGAAATAGGTCGAGCAGTTGGAGGGTCAAGTGGGCAGTGGCATGTGGTGTGCTTCAGGGGCCTCGAGTGGAGTTGTGCAGGAGGCCGGAAAGAAGGCCTTGGTTTCTCTGAGTCACAAGGAAAGGAGGAGAAATAAGGCTGTGTGCAGAGGGAGGAAGCCGGGTGGGGAGGGAGCCCTGGGGGAGGGAGGATCTCATCTGCTTCCCACCCTCCACCACTGCCCAACTGCAGAGATAAAGCTTCTTGAAGTTTCTGTTGTATAAGTTGTCCCTTCCCTCCCAGATGGAGAACAAAGAGCCTTGGTTGATTTTGTGTTTTCTTACTATGGTAAAATATATGCAACAAAAAAAATGGATCACTTTAACCATTTCTAAGTAACTGGTTTAGTGGCATTAGGTACATTCACAACGTTGTACAACCATCATCACTGTCCATTTAAAAAAATTTTTTAGAGGAGGGGGCAGGGGGCAGGGGGAGAAGGAGAGTCCCAAGCAGGCTCCATGCCCAGCACAGAGCCTGATGGGGCCTCGATCTCACAACCCTGAGATCGTGACCTGAGCCAAAATCAAGAGTCAGATACCCAACCGACTGAGCCACCTAGGTGCCCCCATCACTGTGCATTTACATTTTTTCATCATCTCAGACAGAAACTCATTAAACAACAGCTGCCCTTTCTGCCCTCCCCTTCGCCCATGGCAACCACTAGTCTGCATTCCAGCCCTATGAATGTACCTGTTTGAGAGAACTCACGTGTCATACGGTATTTATCCTTTTGAATGTGGCTTAGTTCACGTAGCATAACATTTTCAAGGTTCATCCATGTTGCAGCCTGTGTCAAAACTTCTTGTTTTCAGGCTGAATATATTCCATCGTCTATATAGACCACGTTTTGTTTATCTGCTCACTTGCTGATGGACATCTAGGTTGCTTCCACCTTTTGGCTGCTGTGAATGCTGGTGTACATGTATCTGTTTGGACCCTGCTTCCAATTCTTTGGAGTCTATACCTAGTAGTGGGATTGCTGGGTTGTAGGGTAACTCTATGTTTAACTTTTGGAGGAAATCACCAAACTTTTCTACAATGGCTGCACCAAGCCTTAAGCTATTTAAATGGAGAATCTATTCCAAAAGCCTCAGGTCAGCCTGGACTGGAGAGATGGTCTAATGTCTAGAGTTCAGGAGGTCAGGGCCTCCCTGGATGTGAAATGTGGGTGCCCCATCCTAGCTGGAGGAGACAGGACACACTGGAGATTCCAGAATGGGGGACCAAGAGGAGTCATGTTAAGTAAAAAGTGGTTGAAGGAACTGGAGTGTTTGGCCTGGAGCAGAACAGGTGTCTTCCCCAAGAACTGTGTAAGTGTGTAAGGCTGCCATGCGGCAGAGCGAATGGACCTTTTTGTAGCCATGGAGGGAGAAGGGGAGAGCGGGTGAGATCCACCAGGAGACCAGCTCTGGCTAAATGCTGCTTTGAGAGCAGGTTGTAGAGAGGGTTCCTGGGGTGGGTCATCGCTAAGGCCCCATGACTCGGGGAGGTCACTGAGAAGACAGCGCAGAGCAGGAACTCATGCTTTATGGGACTCTCATTGCTCTTCTGTCTTGAACAAATGGAAAGGTTCAGCTCAGTTTTGGGGTGTCTGGTTTTTTTTTTTTTTTGGCAACTGACAAAATCTTGGGCTTTCTTTTTTACACAGGAAATCAGGAAGCATACAGTCTCAATACAAATAGTAGTGTAATTAGTGTAATTGCCAGATTATGAGTTTCATTGTGATAAATTTAAACATCAATCAAAATAAAATATTTAAGAACCATCATCTTATTTGAATGGTTTCTCTAGAAATTGGGAGAAGAAAATGTGGTCAGAGGTAAGAAGAGTTTCGAGACTTAAAACTCTGCTTTAGGGCTGCCTGGGTGGCTCAGTGGGTTAAAGCCTCTCCCTTCAGCTCAGACTATGATCTCAGGGTCCATCGGGGCTCTCTGCTCAGCAGGGAGCCTGTTTCCTCCCTTTCTCTGCCTGCCTCTCTGCCTACTTGTGATCTCTCTGTCAAATAAATAAATTCTTTTAAAAAAGAACAACAAAATTCTGCTTTAGGGGCGCCTGAGTGGCTCAGTCAGTTGAGTGTCAGACTCTCGGTTTCAGCTCAGGTCATGATCTCAGGATTTGGGGATCGGGCCCCGTATCAGACTGCCTGAGAGTCTTTCTCCCCCTCTGCCCCCTCTGCCCCTCTCCTGCTTGTGCTCATGCTCTCTCAAATAAATAAATATTAAGACAAAACCAAACCAAGCCTCTGCTTTGCTCAGGTATCCTGACCCCTTGGTCACCTCTACAGGTGACTCAATAAACACAATACAAGAGCACAGATGTGGCGTTCTGAGGGTGCATTTCTTCCTGAAGCTGCCTCTCTCTACCAGTTGTTTCTCAGCCTTTTTTAGTTTCCTTTCTTGTTTTCTTTCTTTCTTTTTTTAAATTTATTTATTTGAGAGAGAGACAGTGAGAAAGAGCATGAGTGAGGAGAAAGTCAGAGGGAGAAGCAGACTCCCCATGGAGCTGGGCGCCTGATGCGGGACTTGATCCCAGGATTCTGGGATCATGACCTGAGCCGAAGGCAGTCGTCCAACCAACTGAGCCACCCAGGCGTCCCTCTTGTTTTCTTTTTTAAAAGATTTTATTTATTCATTTGACAGAGATCACAAGTAGGCAGAGAGGGAGGGGAAGGAAGCAGGATCCCCACTGAGCAGAGAAGCCCGATGCGGGATTCGATCCCAGGACCCTGAGATCATGACCTGAGCTGAAGGCAGAGGCTTTAACCCACTGAGCCACCCAGGTGCTCCTCTGAGCCTTTTTTTTTTTTTTTTTAAATTACAGAAGCAATGCATGTTTCAGATATTTATTAGCGCTGTCCAGCAAATATTTCTGGTTCCCCTGTGGGGCATGTGTGGCATCACATTTCCCCACTCCCTTAAAGTTAACTGTGGCCACGTGCCTTGTTTTAGCCAGTAAAATGGTTAGTGATCGGTCACTTCTGGGTGGGAACTTCAAGAATCCATGTGCAATTTACATTTCTTTCTTTCTTTCTCTCTGCCATAACCTACAACACCCCAAATGCAGGCTGCTTGGTAAGCCCAGGCCCCCGAGTGAGGGTGATACGGGACAAGCCCCCAGCCTACCCTCAGTGGACATGGAGCCTGAGGGAAAAATAAACCTTTGGGTTAGCCCTCCAGGAACTGGAGCTTTAATAAGAAATAAACCTTTGGGGCGCCTGGGTAGCTAAGTGGGTTGGGTCTCTGCCTTCAGCTCAGGTCATGATCTCAGGGTCCTGGGATCAAGCCCTGCATCGGGCTCTTTGCTCAGCAGGGAGCCTGCTTCCTCCTCTCTCTCTCTGCCTGCCTCTTTGCCTACTTGTGATCTCCATCAAATAAAGAAATAAAAATCTTTAAAAAAAAAAAAAAAGAAATAAACCTTTTTGTTTTAAGCCACTGAGATTTTGGAATTGTTACTGTAGCATAAATAGCTTCAAAAGGGGCACCTGGGTGGCTTGGTCAGTTAAGCGTCTGCCTTCAGCTCAGTTCGAGATCTCAGGGTCCTGGAATCGAGTCCCACATCGGGCTCTCTGCTCAGCGGGGAGTCTGCTTCTCCCTCTTCCTCTGCTGCTCCCCTGCTTGTACTCTCAAACACGGGCAAGCTGGCAAGACCTGCTATCAGAGCACTACATTTTAGGAGGGAAGAGAACCATTAATCAATCAGCCACTTAACTATAAGAGTATGGAGACATATGGAGCCCTGCATAGTGCATACGGCATGAGACCTGCTTTGGCCCTAGGTCAGGGAGACTGCTCTTGGAAGATGCGAAGCTGGAATCTAAAAGGGGGCCGGGAGTTAGCCAGGGGAAAGGGAGAATTGTGTCCCACACAGAGGGAACAATATGAGCAAAATGTCTGAGGCAGAAAGGAGCTGGAGTGACAGGAATGCCAAGAGGAGGGTGAAAATGTGCTGGGAGGCGGGGGGGATGCAGCCACCTGTCCAATCAGTGCTTGGGGACCTTGGTGGGAAATCTCGCCGCACCCCAAGAGCAGTGGGCCACCATGGGAATGTTTGAGGCAGAAGGGTCACATGATCATACCATATTTTTAGATGGCAACTGCCAATATGGGATTATCAAGGTAAGGAAGGTCTACTGAGGAGAAAATCAGTCCCAAGTTGGCTTTGACCCACAGGACAAAACATGATGCAGCCCCCAAAGCCAACAGCAGGTGGCGCTGTGTGCATGGCTGGCAGCCACTGGGAGCGTCTGGCCACCTTGGTGAACCTGCTTCAAGCTGGGGCATCTCTGGGTTCTCACAGAGACGCAGAGACACTCGCTGCATCCTTCCACCACCAGTGTGGAGAAAAGGAACGCACTGCAGGGCCAGGGGCAGACCTGGCTTCTGACAGGAGGTTTGGGTTTGTGCATCAGCAGCCAAAGCTTCCGTGTTCATGTTCCTCCCCTATTTGATAGAGAAGACCGACGCAGGAGCCTCATCCAACAGACCATGATCCCTGTTCCCATTCTCTCACCCTCCCCGACATCTGTGCAGCATGTAGCCCCACAGACCCCCCTTTTCTCCAGATTTCCTCACCTTTCTCGCCCTCCTCCTCTATCTCGGACAGTCCCTCCTCTTCCTTCTGTCCCATGAATGGAGATTGTCCCCATGGCTCCTGACTCGGCGCCACTTTCTTATTTCTACAACTGACCAGCCCCTGGTTCCAACCATGAGCTTGCCTGGACTACATCTAAACCTACACTCCTGGCCAGCTAATCCGTCTGAGCCCTAGTCCCAAATTCCCTGGTCTCCCAAGGAAGAGGTCCTCTTCACCTAGCTTGTGGTTTACAGCCAGTTGTTCACGTCTGGTGCAGCCACCAAGGCTGAGGAGCTGGGGAAGGGGAGAAGGGGAGAAGTGGTCCGGGCCACAACCATGTCCTCCCTCTGGGCTCTGCACCTCTCTCCTCTGCCGCCCAAGCTCTGCTGACCATAGGTTTCTGCTTTTCTGCAACTTCAGCTTGTTGGGGACCCCTGAGGCTCCAGCTCTTTCATGGTCTCTTTCCATGCTTCCTTCAAGTGTCAGCTTCCTACGTGCCTGGTCCTCTGGGTCTTTGTAGGACGGAGACTCAGATGGACCCACTGGTCTTGGAATAGACCAGCCTCCCTCGTAGCAGCCAGTGGATGAATTGTCAGGGGTCAGAAGCCTCTGCTGGTCCAACCAGCTGTGCCTTAGGGAGTAGTGTTACTACTGGCCAGGTATTACTAAACATGATCACCCAGGATAATTCTTCATGGGATGAGGGGGGCGGTTAGGGTTAGTGTGGTTGACGGGAGTGCTTTCTTCTCCCCTTGCTGTGATTCATCCCCTTATAGACGAGATCTTGGAAAGAATTTGCTTATGTTTTTCCTTCACTTCCTTACCTTTCTGTCACACATCTTTTCTCTCTCACCTTTTTTTCCTCAAATACTTTTTTTTTTTAAAAAAATCTCAATCCTATAGAAAGGTTGAAAGAAAGTACAGTGAACACACAGACCCTTTACGTAGACCGGGGTTCTCAACCTTGATGCCATAACATTTGGGGCTGGAGAATCTGCTGTTGCGGAAGCCTGTCCAGAGCACTGTGAAGTCTTCAGCAGCTTTCCCTGACCTCTACCAACAGATGCTGGGGGCATCCCCTTGACTGGGGCAACCGAAAATATCTCCAACATCACCAAATGTCCTTTAGGAGGTAAAATAGCCCCCTGGGGAGAACCACTGACCTAGATTCAGGAAACTTTTGTCATATTTGCATGTGCAAATACAGTGTATATATATATATGTACCATATGTAAATACACACATATATATTTCCTATATATATGTAATCATAGTGAGCAAATGTGGCAAAATGTTAATCTGTGGCTCTCTAGCATATTATATATGCATGTATGTGTATTTCACATAGAGAGTACAAATGTGGCAACATGTTAAAATATGTATTTTATACATGCACGCATGCACACTTTTTTCCTGAAACATTTCAAAGTAAGTTGCATATATCACCCCTCCCCCTCCCCTGAAACACTTCAGCTCCTGAGGATAAGATCGTTCTGGCATATAACCACAATAAGATTATCATGGCCAAGAAATCCACATCAATACGGTATTATTTTAAAGCCTACATTCATTTTTTCCTCAACTTCCCAGTAATGTTCTTTGTGGATTTTTGGTCTGCAGTGCCTTTTTCATGATAACAGAGCAAACACTCCATCGAAGGGGAAACAGACTGCCCTCCGTCATGATGGGACCCATGCATCAGCCTCCTTTGCTAGGTATCAACCGTGCCCCCGCTGATCAGATCAGTACTTCCTCTATTCCAGGGCTGACTAGCCTTTCTGCTCATCATTTAACAAACTCAAGAGAAGAAATCCACTTCCAGATGATCTCCTTAGCCTTTATTTAAATGTCTGCCGCCTGGCACATCTCCCTGGATGACATCTCCATGCTGGGGACAAGATCAGAAACAGCTCTGCAAATCCCACCCCTCAGAGTTCCAGTAAGCATCAGGGCTCAGATACCAGCTCTGGAACCAAGCACGGCTGAGGAGGGCATGAGACCTCCTACAAGCTGAAAGACTCAACAAGCGTTCTGGCACCTGGTTAGGCCACAGTAACTAGAGCGGAGCTCCTCCCCAGGCGTCCTCCAGCATCTGAACCTGGCTGGGGCAGGGGCTGTGAGCAGGAAGGTCACTTCCCCCCTCCACCCTTCTGCCCTTTGACCGACCCCCCAACCCACCCCAGCCACCGTGCAGCACGCTCAAGTTTGAGAAGGGCTGAACTGGAGTTAGTGTGTTCCTAAACATAAACCACTTGCATTGGTCCCAGGAGTGTCTAGCAGTGTGGCGGGGGTGTTCCCTTCCCAAAGCCTGTCCACAGAGAACCAAGAGGGCCCTCCTCCAGGTTAAGAGCAGCACCAACCTTTACCTGAGTGAGTCAGGGCCCCTCTGGCAACTAATCAGGGTCTCAGAGTCCGCACAGATGGCACAGCTACAGGAACGTCATTTACAACAAACTCACGTGCGGTGCGAGCGCCCCACTTCTCCAGTACAAGGATTCGCGTGATTGCCTCTTCTCCTCTGATGCTTATGAGATTCCGAGTTTTAGGTTGCAGCCTTTCTTAGCATGCTCCACGAGCCTTTGAGGTCCTCACGAAGCAAGCCGTGGCATCATTAGAAATAATTCAGGCAAGCTGATCATCCCAGACAGGTGCTGCGTTAGAGAAACCAGCTTCGGGCTCCCAGCTGCGGCTCGAGACCACGGTGCAGGTGTCCATGCTGGGAACGTGGTGCGGCATGCCAGGAACACAGAGCAGAAAAGGTGTTCTGTATGCTAAGTGATTTAGAGATGGTGTTTATACTTCAAAATGTCTTTGCTTCCAAGTTTCATATTTGGGGCTTTTAGGCCTTTTGGACTGAAGAGAAAGAACTGCAGTTTCGTCTCTTACATGTCTCCCACAGACTAGGGAGATCACGGAAGAGCAGCAGAATGCCCACAGCAAGTTTCTAGCACCAGGTCCATACCTCAGGCTCAGCCACGTTTAAATGGAAGCCTGCCGAAGGTGGAAGGAAGATGTAAACATGGAGAAAAAGTGTGGAGGAGAGTCCAGTGAAATGGAAAGAGGGGAGAGATGTATGCCGATTTGCTCTCTTTCCCGGCAACGGGACATGGTCCCCTGTCAGCTCCTTTGAGTCATCTTTTTGTATGCCCTACTCAGGTCACAGCAGGACTGATGCTTATGTCCACTGGCGTCCCTGGCTCATTAAAATCAGCCAAGAATCAGACTGCTGAGAAGAAAATTCTAGAAACAAAGTAGTCATTATTTTTCCTGAAAGAGATGGGGAAAGCAAATAGTGCCCAAGAGAAGGTTCAGAAGCAAATCCTGTGCTTTTTGCTATGTCTCCCCCCGCCCCAAAGTAGGCTCCACGCCCAGCATGGAGCCCATGGAGCCCAGGGCAGGGGCTTGAACTCACCACCCTGAGATCAAGGCTTGAGCCAAAATGGAGAGTCCAGCACTCAACCAACTGAGCTACCCAGGTACCCCAGGCATGCCTTTTCTACATAACAAACCCGTTTAGGCAAAATAAAATACATGCAGGCTAGAACTGCCTTTTGAGAACAAAGTTTATTCTGACCCAGAATTATAATAATTTTTAAAGTCCTTCCAATTCCACCACGCTCGGTGGAATGTTTACTCAGACTTTTTGCCCCCTTGACTTAGGAAAAAGCAAACTGGCTAACTCTGGCTGAATTTAGCTGGGAAGTAAAATGCATTTCTTTATCACTAACTACCACAGAAAAGCCCACTTGGCTTGCATCTCAAATTGTCTTCAGTAAAGTCTATTTTGCTTGCAGTAGTTGTGTTATCCTGATTTCTTGTCCCCAAGTTCTGCTCTCTGTGAAATGCTATTAAGTCTTGTTTTTCCCTTTCTTTGATTTGGGAGCACCTGGCCAGCGGAAGCCTCGCAGCTGCAGGCAGTCAGCAACGTTGTGGGCGATGTAGTAGAGGTTCAGCATGGCGGCTGGGCTGAGGATGTCCACTTCCGGTTTCTTCGGTTTCTTCCCGCCAGACTTGCCTCGGCCTTTTCCTCGTTTCCCTTTACCTGGCTTTCAAAGACAAGTACATACACGGCATAAGTCAGTTTTTAATAACCCTGAAATAATCTCAAGCATTTCCTATTGAACATAAGAAAAGTGACTCCTGAGGAGAAAAAACTGTAACAATAGCAAAACATTTTTGCATGGCGTGAGAAGTCACATGTGATCTAATTCAATGAAAGTGTATTAAGCACCCAGATTAAAAGAAACCCAACCTAATCTAATGGTCATGTGGACGTTGTTTGCATTGATTTGAACAAACTGCAAAAAGACATTTTTAGGCAATCAGGGACATTTGGCAATATCAAGGAATTATTAATTTTGTTAGATGTGATAATGGCATTGGGCCATGGAAGAAAATGTTTATACATTTCAGAGATGCACACTAAAATCTGCAAGAAGGTCTCAAATTTGCTTTAAAATACTGAAGCTCCCCTTCTTCCCCCCAAAAGACAGATGACGCAAATGTGGCAAAATCCTGACAGTTTCAGAGTCTGAGAAATGGATACATGGGGATTCATTATACTACTCTATTTCTGTGTGTGTATGGAAACTTTTATAATAAAAATTTAATTAAAAACATTAGATAATCAGATGCCGACACATATTTTGGCCTTTGATACATTGCAGTTACTATCTCATTAAGCAGTCATGAGGGTTGAGACAAATACAAGGCACTTAGTATAGTGTCAGACCTGAAGGAAACAATAAGTGATTGTCCCCATCACTTTATCACCACTAATCCTCCAAGCTGTGTTTTGAGGGAGAGAGGCATTATGCCTGTTTAAAAATGGAAGAGTGGAGGCTCCACAAGGTCACCGTGCAAGCTAGCGTCCGCCCGAGTCCGGTATCACCCTGGCTCTGGCCATGACTGTGCTGCCAGGCCAGTGCCTTCTGGGAAAAGGAATGGGCACCATCCTAACATGGGAATAAACTATCTGAAGTTTTGCTAGAGCTACACAAAGCGGAGTTGACTTCTCTATGTCCTATGACCCACCCATAAAGTAAGAGATGGATGTGTATTATTAAGAAAGGTTTCTTCTAGGCAAGGGAAAGGAGAAGAATGTGTAAGTTATCAAGAACACCTGCAAGGGCCAAATATTTATATAAACTAGATGCCATGTTGATAGCATCTCACTTTAAAAGTGTCCCAGGCTAATCAAAGAGAAACATAGTCAATGTGTTAAAAACACTAAAATACATTTTTATTAAGTGAAATGGAATACACTCCTAGATACAAAACCAAGAATGAAGATGAGAGGTATCTTGCAACAGTGGCCTGGCTTTCATGTGGAAATCCAAAAAAAAAAAAAAAAAAACAAACCCACAACAATATGAAAACCCATACGATAACCATACCTCCTGATAAAAGAGCCCCTCAGGGTATTAGGACATACACTGTCATTAGCTCTTAAGATTTGAGGGTCTTGGCTTTATTTATGATTTTATAATTTTTTGCATGTCAACCATACAACTTATCTGTAATAACTGCTCCCCCCACAGTGTCTTAATCTCTAAAATAGTTTGCTAACTAAAATTCACACAAATGTTCAATATTTTTATTCCAGGTTCTCATCTTTTTGTAGAAAATAGCAAACCGACTCTAAAATTCATAGGGAAATGCGAAGGACTTTGAAAAAGAGCAAAGTTGGGCACCTGGATGGCTCAGTTAGTTAAGCCGCTGCCTTCAGCTCAGGTCATGATCCCAGGGTCCTGGGATTGAGCCCTATGTGGGCTCCTCTCCAGGCAGAGAGCCTGCTTCTCCCTCTCCCACTCCCCCTGGGTTCCCTCTCTCACTCTCTCTCTGTCAAATAAATAAATAAAATCTTAAAAAAAAAAAAAAAAAAAAGAAGGAAAAGAGCAAAGTTAAAGGACGAATGCTACCTTATTTCAAGAATTATTGGGGGGCACCTGGGTGGTTCATTTGGTTAAGCGACTACCTTCGACCCAGGTCATGATCCTGGGGTCCCAGGATGGAGTACTGCATTGGCCTCCCTGCTCAGCAGGGAGTCTGCTTCTCCCTCTGGCCCTCCCTCCGCCCGGCTCATGCTCTCTCTCTCTCTCTCATTCTCTCTCTCTCAAATAAATAAATAAAATCTTTTAAAAAAAGAATTATCATACAGCTACAGTATCCGGACAGTATGGTATTGGTGTCAAGACAAACAAATAGATCAATGGAACAGAATAAATAGTCCAAAAATAGGTCCACACATAGAGGAACAACTGCTTTTCAACAAAAGTGCAAAAGTAATTCCATAGCGCAAGGATGATTGATGAGGGATAGAAGCAGAAAAATGTTCTTCAGCCCAGAAGGCTGACCTGTAGCCTGCATGGTTCTGATAAGGATCAAATACACACTGGTTGCTAAATCCTTGAAGGGTCTCATGACTGCTCCTAACTCTCACTGATAGTTCATACTGAGCTGAATGATAAGCGCCAGAGTAATCTTGTGAAAGTGGTCTTATGAGTAGAAATTCAAAGAAAACATTTATGATCTAATACTCCCCACACATCGTGCCTCCCTCCTGAGCACTAAGCATAGAACCACCAGCTTTGTACAACAAATCTGCAGCAATTTCTGCCCATGGGTCCTGTCCCCGTGCTACTTAGATAAACTTACTAAGTTGCACCTAAAATGTCTCAAGAACTCTTTCTTGACCATCATGCTCAACAATCCAGCAATAATAATTTTTTTTCAGAAAATGGGGCTGGAACAATGCATATCCATTTGCAAAAAGATGAAACTCAATCCAAACCCAAAAAGTATAAAAGTCCTAGAAGAAAATATAGGAGAAAATCTTTACGACCTTAGGTTAGACAAAGAGTTCTTGGATCTGACAGCAAAGCACGGTCCATGAAAGAACAAATTGATACATTCATCAACAAAATGAAAAACTTGTGCTCTTCCAAAGGTATTGTTAAGAAAATGAAAAGCAGACTGGGAGAAAATATTTGTAAATCATATATCTGATAAAGCCCTTATATCCAGAATGGATAAAGGACTCTCAAGACACGGTAATAAAACAGAAAACAAACAAACAAACAAAAAAAACAATAAAACATGGTCAAAGATTTGAACAGATACTTTCCCAGAGAAGATACACAAACGGCCAACAGGCACATGAAAAGATACAAGATACTCAACATCAAGTCCTTAGGGAAATCCAATTAAAATCACAATGAGATTCCAGCACCCACTCACTAGAATGGCTCAGCCTACGAGACTGACCTACCAAGTGTTGGTACTCTTACACTTACACTGCTGGTGGGAATCTAAAACGAAAGAGCCACTCTGGAAAACGGTTTGGCAGTTTCTTTAAAAGGTTAAAAACATACCTACCAGGGCACCAGGGCGCCTGGGTGTCTCAGTGAGTTAAGACTCTGCCTTCGGCTCAGGTCATGATCTCAGGGTCCTGGGATCGAGCCCCGCATCGGGCTCTCTGCTCAGCAGGGAGCCTGCTTCCCCACTTTCTCTCTCTGCCTGCCTCTCTGGCTACTTGTGATCTCTGTCTGTCAAATAAATAAATAAAATCTTTAAAACAACAACAACAAAACATACCTACCACGTGATCCAGCCAATTAAGGTGTGTATCTGTTCTAAGACTTGTATAGGCGATGTTCGTAGTAAGTTTGTGCTAGCCAAAAACTGGAAACAGTCCAAAAGTCCATCAGTGGGTGAACAAATAAACAGACTGTGGTATAACCATACACTGGAATACCATTCAGCAATAAAAATGACTGCTGATGAATGCTACAGCTACAACATGCCGGGCTGGCTCAGTCAGTGGAGTGTGGGATTCTTGGGTTGTGGGTTCAAGCCCCACGCTGGGTGTGGAGGTTACTTAAAAAAATAAAATTTTAAATAATAATAATACAAGTGAAAGAAGCCAGACCAAAAAAAAAGAAAAAAAAAAAAACAACCTATACAAGCTGTATATATAAAAATTCCTACACACTACAAACTAATCCACACAAGCAGGGCAGATCAGCAGCTGCCCCAGATGGGAGGTTTAGAAGGGAGTGAGACACAGAGAAGCAAGAGAAAAGGACTGAGTCCAGAGGAGCACAAGGAGACTTCCAGGGGGTGATCAACGTGTTTGTCACCTTGATTGCCGTGATGGCTTAATGGGAGCATCCAGATGCCGTGCCTATCAAATAGTACATTAAAATATGTCCAATTTATTGTGCATCACTTAAGCCTCAATAAATCTGTTAAGAAATTTTTGTGAGTGAAAAACTTTTGAGTTTCTCAGCAGGTTAGGTCGGTTCAACACAACTCCATGGCTCTTGGCTGTTTCCGGTCTCAGAACACATGGCTCCTGACTTGAAAATCTCCAAACTCCTTAATGAAGACCACTGGCTCCTGCCACACTGTCCTCTCTTCTAGTTCCCGAACCCGCTCAGTGGCTCCTTGCTCCCACCTCTTCCTGCAGACCTTCACAGGGAAATCACTGGTTACTTCTCTTTGTGTGGGGCTCTGCTCAAGTTGGAAAACCCTCGCAGATACTGCGTCTACATTCTATTACTGGGGTGACCACATAACTTATTGTCCAAATCAAGACACTTCAACAAACATAAATTGGGACTGTTCCAGGCAAGCAGTGGAGGTTGGGGGGTACGGATGGTTTCCCAACACCCCCTCAGCCCTGTCACCTTCCAGCTTCCAACCCCAATCACACTCCACTATTTAATCGTGCTATTTTGTTCATGTGTTTATTGTTTGTTTCCTAGCCAGAAGTTTGTTTGTGAGGTCAGCACTTAATTCCTAAGGCCTAGACCAATGTCTGGCATGTTCGTAGATAAGAAAAGATATTTGCTGGGTGAATACATTGCAACTCAGATGCAATTCAGTCCCAGGATTTAGAAACCAAAGGTAGATATCTGCTTTTCTGAATTTTAAAATGCCTCCTTCATTCATTTGATAAATATTTAAGATTATCTACTGAGCACCAGGACCTGCAGTTCCGGACTCCCGTCTTCATGAGGCTTACAGTCCAATGAGGGAGGAATTACACATAGATTTACTCACTCTCCTGTGAGTGAGAGCCCAGGATACCTGGCATTATGACACAGGTTGGACAGGGAGTGGCCTAGTTCGGGATAGGAAGGAAGGGTTCCTATAGGCTGAGGGGCAGGGAATTCCCAGGCAAACAGCTTGTGCAAAGGCTCTGAGGCTGGAGGGAACATGCCAAATTGCAGGGACCTCTCAAAAAAGATCACTGTGGCTGAGGCCACAGCAAGTGACCATGGCGGGGGCACAGAGTGAGAGGAGTTTAGGCTGGGAAGGTAGGCAGTGTGCAGCTCTGGCCTGCGGGCCTTGGAAGCTAAGATGTTTAACTTTTACCCAAGGGTCAGTAGGAATCCATTAGCTTAAATGGCTTTATTAAACCGTTTTGCTTCAGTTCCCTGGGCTCTGAACGAAAATGACAATACCAACCATGCACAGTAACCCGGGGAATGCCACAATTTAAATCAAGAGATATTTATCTAGTGCTTTTATATGAAGAAGGAAGAACACAGATTTACCAAACACATTTCTTTTTTTTTTTTCTTTTAAGATTTTATTTATTTGACAGAGAGATCACAAGTAGGCAGAGAGAGAGGGGGAAGAAGGCTCCCCACTAAGCAGACAGCCCGATGTGGGGCTTGATCCCAGGACTCTGAGACCATGACCTAAGCCAGAGGCAGGTGCTTAATCCATTGAGCCACCCAGGCATCCCATCCCAAACACATTTTTATACTAGAGACAAATGGGGATGAGGAGTGAGGTTCTCCAAGGTGAAATATGTGAAGCCCTGGAAGCGAGGTGTAGAAGGTCATGGGGGCTTGGGGAGCAATACAGCAGCAGGGGGTACTTCTGAGCTGGGCCCATCTTGCAAAAAAGTAGATCAATATCTTGAGATGGGGTGGGTGCAGGCGGCTTCAAGAAGAAGGTGGGCCTAGCGTGGGATGTTTCTTTGTTTCATTTTGTTTAAAGTAGAGAAGTTAATATGGTAAATAAAGCTCAAGAGGCTGAGGCCCCGTGACCCTGGGCTCCCAGCGGTACTATTTGAGCAGACTGGAAATTCCCAAGGTCGTGGGGTGGGGGTTACAAGTTCATAGCCATTCTGGAACCATCAAACTGGGGGAGGAGGAGGACAAAAGAGATGGAGAGCCCCTGGACAGAGGTAGTGGAATAGGGCCAGAGTCCAGGCAGATGGTAAGGAGGGCAGGACTTGACCCATTGGTGGTAGTGAGGTAGGTAGCACATCGAAGAGTCTGGATTAAGGCTGAGGAACAGTAGTGCTTATGAGTTCCAGGCCAGGAGAATGAACATGCCATTGGAAAGTGCAGAGAAGGTAGTGATTAAAAGATCTGGAGTTGGGAGATGTTCTCTGGTGGAGAGATTCAGTTCCCACTGAAGTTGGGAGTGGTTTAGTGTAAGATGGAGCTCTGTGAGCCAAAGAGGTGAGATGGAAGTTTAAGGAAGTTGCAAGCCTTCCTGGGCATAAAATTCAAGAATACCCTGCACAAAAGATTTCCTCCAAAGCCTTTCTTTAAGCTAAGGTTGGAAGAGAGAATCACTCCTGGACCGGGCGGAGCTCGGGCGGGTGTGGTACTTGGCCTTGGAGTAGGCGGGATCCTCCTAGGAACGCCGCCACTCACTGGCTGACCTTGAAGAAGTCATCGAAGATTCCAGAACCTTTTTTGGAAAATGACATGCATCCTTTGAGGGATGAAGTGAGAAAAATAGGGGGAAGTGTTCATAGGATTCCTACTGATCCTTAGAACCTGCAACCTGGGTCTCAACAGCTCTCATTTTCTGCCTCTAATCCGTAGAGGAGAATCCTGCACAGGACCCAGGACAGCGGCAGCAGAAGGTAAGTGCCTAGGCCAGTCGCTGTTGACCCTGCAGGCACTCTGGGGTTTCACGCCCCGGTACCCGCCTCTCCTTAGTTCCCACACACATAGTTATGCAGGTGGCTCAACAGAACCAAGGAACGAAAACAAACCAACTCACAAAAAGAGGACTCAGCCTGATTCTCTCCCCATTGGCACGCGCAGACCACCTGGGCAACCCCTCTCCCCCGCCATCTTTACACCCCGTGTCAGATCTCTAGGTTGGACACCCCCCACAACGACAGGAGACGGAGGTGCCCATCTCGAGGCGTGTGGGTAACAAATCTTGGTAAAGCGTGCCTCGACGCGGCAGAACGGTATTAAACTAATTTAGCGCAAACCTCGGAACTTCTTATACTTAAATAAGCCGTGTATTACCATGGTAATTCCTCAGTCGAGCAGGTGAGTGTGGCATGGGTTCCCAATCCTGAAATAGAGAGAGAGAACCCAGTTCTCCGCATCGCCTGGGGGCGGCGCCCCCGCGCCCATCCCTGCCGCCTACCCGGCTGCCTCCGCACTGGCCCGCGAACCGTCGCAGGCCCGGGACTTGGCCACGCTTCGCGGGAGCCCCAGACGCTCAGGGGAGCCCGGCGGGGTTAGGGGGCAGCCAGCCACCCAGCCGCCGCCGCGCGGAGCCTGGGCACCCACCGAACCGAGGCCACGAGCCGCGTGACTCAAGGCCAGCACGCCCCGGAGTCTGGGGGGGCGCGGGGCTCGCCGGCGCCGGCGGGGCCGCGCGCACAAACGCCGGGCTGCGCGCGCCGCGGGGGGCGGGGCCGCGCGGTGTTTACCTGTTGCTAGGACACCGGGGCCAGGCGCCCAGCGGTTGGGCCCGGCGGGGCAGTCCGTCCCCAGTCCCCTGCCGGCCTCACCGCACTAGCAGGGTCACCTCACCTCGCGCGACGGCCGCGAGTGACGGGGAGCGACGGGAAGCTTAGCCTCGCGCTGGGAGCCTGGACCGGGCGGAGCTCGGGCGGGTGTGGTACTTGGCCTTGGAGTAGGCGGGATCCTCCTAGGAACCCCGCCACTCACTGGCTGACCTTGAAGAAGTCATCGAAGATTCCAGAACCTTTTTTGGAAAATGACATGCATCCTTTGAGGGATGAAGTGAGAAAAATAGGGGGAAGTGTTCATATAGACCCTGGTACAGGCCCCAAGAGAGTAAAGGCCTGAAAAAAGGTTCTTTGGCTCTAAGTAAGGCTACACAATAGGGGTGGTTCTGCTTCTGACCTGTGAGTTCAACCCAATAGATGTTTACTTTGTTCTCCACAGTGTGCAGCCTTTGTAAAACTCATTTGTGTATGCCGCAGCAGTGTAAGAGACGCTAATGGATTAATGGCCATGATTCAGTAGAAGTACCCGCTTCATTCTAGCAATCCTGGCCCCTTCTTCCTCCTCCTTGATGTCTGAGCCTAAGTTAATGTTGCTCTCCTCTTCCCCTCCTCCTCCTCTAAGTCTCCTCACTTGCTTCTGAGATGTGCATTATGCCCCTTGCTTATCCTGGCATCACTTAGTCATGTCTGCCTCCTGCTGCACTTCAAGTGTTGGCTGATCTCAAAGTCCAGTCCTTAGCTCTCTGCTATTGTGCCTCAATGTCTCCTCACTGATGGCTCATCAGATAATGTCAGTGACTACCTCTCAGGAGGACACAGCCCCCAGCAGAAAGAATGGCCTCCAGCTGAGCTCCAGCCTTCAGGTTGCACTATTCTCTGGACTTAGGGCATCTCTCCCTCTGTTAGTGGCTCAGTTGGTTGTCAGTGGCAACACTGTTCTCCCAGTCTCTTGGCCCTTTGTCATCTCTAACTTCTCTCTCCAAAGAAGAGTCCAGGCCCGAGTATTCCTTGTAAATTCCTTTACGGATCCTCCCCCTTGACATTTTCATCATTCTAAACTAGATGTTCATTTCGTATTGCAGATAGCAGTTAACACTGAGGAGCGCTGATGTCAAGCACCTTACTGAGCACTTTTCACACATGGCATCATTACTTCCCTACAACTAGTGTGGTAGTTCCCATTATGTTCTCCAGTTTGTTCAAGTTCTGAGGGAATAAGTAACAGTCTTTTCTACTGTCACCCCCCACACACCCCCAGCTCCCATTCTCTTGCAGCTGACTTGTTTGTGCCTCATTCTTCTCCCGCGCCATCAGGAGGCGGCACTCATACATAAAAGTGAGGTGATGAATGTGTTAATTGTGGTAATCCTTTCACAATGTATATGTGTGCCAAATAATCACATGTACAGTTTAAATATCTTAAAGTTTTTATACCCCAATAAACCTGGAAAAAAAAAGCTATAAAGCACAAGATAGCTACTTTGTCAGTAGACAGGCAGAACATGTTGGTCTAGTGACAATTGGAACAACTTCAATGGCGTCACTATTTTCCATTGACCCAAGTGGATCTTCAGCCTTTGCACTAGAGAAAGGCTTCACACTGACCTGCAGGAAGGGGAGGAGGGCTGCTGAGGTGGGGCTGAAAAGACAGACTTTGTTATATAACACAGCACAGGCTGCTGTTAGAATAAAAAAGTCATTGACAATGCATGCATCTTAAATAACAGTCCACTTAAGAATCATTTAATATTTAGGAGTTAAGATCTGTTTATTCTATAAGAACTGAACAAATCTTCCTGTGTAAACTGGAAGCTGAGTTAAATTTAAATAACTATTCAAATTCACATTAGAATTTACACTGGTGGGGAGCCCGGCTGGCTCAGTCAGAAGAGCATGTATTCTTGATCTTGGGGTCATTGAGTTTGAGCCCCATGTTGCGTGTAGAGATTACTAAAAAAAAAAAAAAAAAAAAAGCTTGAACAAGAAAAGAATAGTACTACTTAATTTTATCTGTTTATGAATATACATCCTTATGTCTCCTTTATAAATAGTAATACAAACTGTGCTGTTCTTTAAAAAAATAACATTGCCAGAATTGAAGCATGCATTCTTAGAACATCCAAACTTAGAATATTCTATCATTATCTTTCTTAGAAGTTGCATTTAAAAATTCCGATTTCCTTTCTACTCCCTCCCTCTCTTCCTTTTTTTTTTTTTTAAATATCTCATTAAGTTCAATAGTATAGCACTGTACTCCATCCTTTATAACTCTAATATTGCAGAGGAAGTTACAGAGAAAATAATTTAGCTAATTTCCTCTGGCCAGCCCCTAGGGCCCCAGCAGTGAGAACTTTGGAGAACAGTAAAGACCAGCTGGAATGGACAGGAGACAAAATTATTTAGAGCAGGGGTCGGCAAACTTAGTAACTATTTTAGGCTTTGCAGGCCTTATGTGTTCTTTTACAACTACTCTGCTGATGTAGAATGAAAGCATTTATAGACAATATGTAAACCAGTGAGCATGGTTGTGTCCCAATAAAACTATCACAGAAACTGAAATGTGAATTTCATAGAATTCTCATGTGTCATAAAATATTTTTTTTCCATGGATTTTTTTCCCCCAACTATTTAAGAATATAAAAACCATTCTTACTTAGCTCATGGGCTGTATGTATAAAACCTGTGAGTGGGCCAGATTCGGCCCCGGGCCTGCAGTTTGCTGATTACTGGTCTAGAGAATTAAAATGCTATTAATTATTCTTGCTGGGGTAGTCTTTGATGGAGGTGGGGGGCAGAGAATGAGTGGGGAATAACAGTAATCAATAACGATTCAATGCTCACATTTAGCAAGCATTATTCTAAATACTATATGCACATCGATTCATTTAATCCTTACAATCCTAGAAGGTAGATAAAGTATTATACCTGCTTTACAGATGGGGAATCTGAGGCAGAGAGAGGGGAAAGAACATGTCCTTCTTCACAAAGCCAATAGATACAGAGCCTGCAGAGAGTAGCTCACCAAGTTGGGTTAAGCACCCTCAATCTGAGCCATTATGCTGCATGGCCTTTCTGGGTAAACTATCTCACATTTTACCATGAAGACATATTTTCACAGGCATCCACATGGAGGATCTTTGTCCTGCCAGCTCCATTAAGCATTTGAACAAAAAGTTACAGAATGTTCAAACTAATGTTTCCATTTGGAGGGAAAGGGACAGATGGTATTGTCATATTTAGTAAGGAAGTCACTGTCACCAAAGGTGTTTGAGCAGAGATGGGGTGACTTTTGTACTCTTATAGTTCCTTAGAAAGACTTTGGTTATTTTCCATAAAATATGCAAAAGTAAAAATTTAAAGTTCTTGCTTTTTGAAATTTAAATCTGGCTAATTAGTAAAGGAGCAAACAGCCTAAAAACCTCCCCATAGCCCACTCAGGCACAGTCTCATTACATTTACAGGATCTCGGAGTCTGAATGTCCAGAGCTGGTGGTAGGAAATTATATTTCAAATTGCTTTGGCCTATTGCTATGAGAACTGAGTAAATCTCCCTTGACCTCATCCCCATCAGCACACACACACACATGCATGCATGTGTGGGCGTACACACTATTCTTTCCACCTATACCTTTTCTTCTTAACTGAAACATACTTTAAAGCAGTGTTAGGGAAAATGATTTAATTATTAAATATATTCAAGTTATAGTTATTCAAGAAAATATTAATATGGAAAAATAGGTTTCTGGGATAAATATGATAAAAATAAGAATAGGACAGAATATGTTGTGCTCCCATGTATGAAAAAAAAATATTGGGGGTGATCGAGTGGCTTAGTTGTTAAGCATCTACCTTCAGCTCAGGTCATGATCCCTGGGTCCTGGGTTCGAGCCCCACATCAGACTCTCTGCTCGGCAGGAAGCCTGCTTCTCCCTTTCTCTCACCCCCTGCTTGTGTTTTCCTTCTCATTGACTCTCTGTGTCAAATAAATTTTTAAAAAATATATATTGGTGGGGAAGAGATAGGTGTTATCATGGGAATTTTCTGAAAGGATAAAAAAATAGAAAAATATTTACAGTGATTACTTCTGGGGAATGAGACAGGGATCTAAGGTGGGAAGTTACATTTTTCATTGTGTGCTCTGAAAAATTACTTGACTCTTTTACATGTATCTTCTTAACAAAAATACCTATAAATACCTAAATATAGTCTTCACTTTTACACTTGCTTCCTTATGTCCAATCCTCTACCTAAGCCTGAAACTTTCTTTCTTTTTTTTTTCTTTTTTAAGATTTTATTTATTTGTTTGTTTGGGAGAGCCAGAGAGCATGAGATGGGGGAGGGAGAAGCAGACTCCTTGCAGAGCAGGGAGCCTGATGCGGGACTCGATCCCGGGACTCCAGGATCTGACCTGAGCCGAAGGCAGTCGCTTAACCAGCTGAGCCACCAGGCACCCCAACCTGAAACTTTCCTTACTTGAACCTTCTTTGACTCCATCAATACCTGCAAGCATCTTTCAAATAAAAATAACTTCCTTCAGGTCTTGCCTTACACCTCTAATAATGATAGAAAGGAAGAGAAAATTAATCAGTTTTGCTACTACATGTCTGATGGGTGTTAGTGGGTGTAGTGGGTTGAATTGTGGCCTCCCAGAAGATATGTCCAGGTCCTTATCCTCAAAAACTGTGAATACTACCTTATTGCAAAAGAGTGAATCTTACCTTATATGGCAAAATCTTGAGAAAAGAAGATTATCCTGATGGGCCTTAAATTCAATCAGAGGTATCCTTAGAAGAGAGAGAGGCAGAGGGGCTTTTGAGAGAGGAGGAAGCAATGTGACGACAGAAGCAGAAATTGGAGTGACATGAAGCTAGAAGCTACCAGAAGTTAGAAGAGGCAAGGAAATGATTAGTACCTTTGAAGGGGGAGTCCTGCTGACACCTTGATTTCAGACTTCTGGCCCCTGTAACTGTGAGAGAGTAATTTTTCTTCTTTTAAGCCACCCAGTTTCTGTTACAGCAGTCCTGGGAAACTAATATAGTGGGGAAGAAAGTACAATAGCTAATGTTAGTTGTTTGGATTCCATGAATGTATTCATGTTTCTTCTGGCTCAAATAATACCATAAGTCAATTGTATTTTGAGGTAGCTAATTCTTTTGTAGACATTTCAGTTATTACTATTACTACTGAATCTATGACATAGTGATATTTCTGTCAGTGAAAAGATTAGAGGCTAGATAAATACGTAGCTGATACTAATTAAAGGAATTCTTGTGTTGGATGGAGATTGTCCTAGATGATCTCTGATCTCTTCAACTCAAGAATACATTTCTGTAAAAATCCTCCAAATATTGAGATTTAACATTTTAAGGCTAACATTAGAATAGCCAAACACTTAGAACCACCTGAAAACGTATTTGAAAGTATAAGAAACTCAGGACTTACCTTCTATAAACTTTCCATACCAGTACTTCTGAAGGAATACCAGAGGTCACTGAAAATACATTAGTGGGAAAAAAAACTCATGTGCTTTCTCAAAAATCACCAATAGGACTCACCCATGCCAACATTTCCAAAAGTATTTTCCATGTTGTTGTACAAAATGCTCTGCCAATATAGATAGAGCTTTGATCTCTCCCCTTGTTCTATCCTATTTTAGAGATTACACATTTTTCTTATATTGTTAAGCTGCCACCATATAAATAGCTCACTTGTTGAGTAGTGAGATTATACAGGAGGTAATTTTCTTCAATATCACTATATTCTTTTTCCTTTTTTTTTTTTTTTTGGTTGAGAAAAAATGAGAAAGCAAACAAAAGTTTTGTGTATTGTATAGATAATAAAATAATGTTGTAGATATTTTTATTCTAAAATATATTTTATGTATATATTTATATATGTATTTGATGTCTCTCATGTTGAAAAGCATCATATAAAATATCCATTAAAATATGTATTAGTATTAAATACATGTAAGAATAGCTATAGCTGCTCTAAAACCACAAAAGTTGTTTATAAATTCCATAATATTTTGTAAAACATTTTCATTACAGAAAACATTTTGTCATAGCCTTACAGAAAAGTCTGGCCTGGAATTATAGTACAGGTAAAGCAGATGTTAATTGGTCATGCCCAGTATTTCTGAGATAGTGGCAGGACTTTCTTTGCCTCTGCAAATTACCCTAAACACACTTAGCACCTTGGCAGAGTACCAAAGAGTTGCCAAGTTCATACTTGACCTAACCTGAATATTAAGGTGGTTAATTAGCTCATGAATAATAGCATTTGTGAGATCAAGGTCACAAGTCTGATGGTTGTATATGCCAGTGTCATTTTTATTCCAGACCTGCAGTGGCATTTTTAGTCTCAGCTAGTTTTATTGCAAATATAGGTCATCGCTAGAAGGCCTAGAGAGAAAGAATTCAGACTCATCACAACTACTTGTGGGACAAAAAGAGACCATTAAAACATTCATTCGTTTATAGAACTGCCTTTATATAACCAAGAATATTGTTAGGTGAAGAGCTGGAGGAACTATGGACACAAAAGGTCAAGAAAGTCACAACTGAAAATATCAGCATAAAGCACTGAAATGCGTGGTTTCAAATGCTCACCGGAAAGCTATGGGAATTCTCAACAATCTCAAAGAAAGCCCTACCACCAATCTCAAAATCTCACTGAGAAGCTGCTGTGTGACTCACTCTTTAGACATATGCCTGGTTGCAACTGCCTTCCATAGGTAGAATGTACTTCTCTGGCCCAATGTTAGGCTTGCCCCAGATGAACTGCTTTTTGCCAGGGGAATATGAGCAATTTGACTTATGCCCCATCCAAGGAAGAGCTTTAAGCACCCTCCAGGTGGTTGCATGGTATGGTTAGGTGCTTGCTTTGCCCTTTACCACGAGAACAATATGTCCCAGCCAGGAGCTAGTCCCCTCAGCCTCATGCTAGAATAAGATGATGTGTGGAGCAGAGCTATCTCTTGCAAGTTAACTTGAGTGGAGCAGAGCTGCAGCTGATCAGCAGACCCAGAAACAAGAAATAAAGGTGTGTCCTAAGCCATTGAGATTTTGCAGTTGTGTTTGTATTAATCTAACCCCAGGGAATACTAGGCAAGATTTTACATATTCATCTTCTTTATGTATTATTCCCTTCTATACCTGTCTTTAAGATTCTTTTATGTTGAATTAAAGACCAAATTTCTAACTCTAGTTCAATTTCTCTTTATTAAAGTGCTTTCAGTAGATAAACCATGTTAACAGCAATCAGCACAAACTTATATTGAGATATTCACAAATAAAAATCATCTATAAATCACTCGGGTAATGTTCTTCTAAACAGTAACAGCAATCACCATTGGACCTTGGTTAATCTGAATTTATTCCTAACCACACACATGGGTTCTCTTGGAAGATTCAGTTACTTTAACATATGGGGCTGGCTGTCAATACCTGAATGCTATCCCAGCAAGTCAGCAAAAAAAATGTTGTGATTTGAAACTAATCACTTTTCTTGGTATCTCAGTTTTTCCATCTGCACTGAGAATTAATCTTCCCTTAAGAGAAGACTTGTAAAAAGGTATGAAATGTTAAAGCTCAGCATACTTCTATGCCTCAGAAAGCATTCATGTGCATATTTTTAAAAAGGCAACTTATTTGTTCTTGACACAAATTAAATACTATATGGCTTTAAGAGAAATAGATTGATGACTGCTCTTTCCTTGAAAATTGCCTTTTCAGTTAAACCACATTAAAATAGATTAATAGGATTCATGAACGATATGCTTAGTGAATTACTTTGATTGTGATGAGGACAGCTGTCCTATTCAGGTAAAATTTACAAAGTATTTTAAGAAGTGTCATCTATTACATACTTACATTCTTCATTACCTTTCCATAAAAACATAAGTCCTGCCATCCTAAAGCTCAAAAAGCTAAAATCTGGGGCACCTGGGTGGCTCAGTGGGTTAAAGCCTCTGCCTTTGGCTCAGGTCATGATCCCAGGGTCCTGGGATTAAGCCCCACTCTCTGCTCAGCAAAGAGCCTGCTTCCCCCTCTCTGCCTGCCTCTGCCTACTTGTGATCTCTGTCAAATAAATAAATAAAATCTTAAAAAAAAAAAAAAGCTAAAATCCAATCTTTAGTTGGAGTTCTGGTCTAGTTCCTTTGGATATTGTCAATAACTGTATCATGACTTCCAAATGAGACTGTGGTTGACAGAATAAATAAGCCATTTCTTACAAGACTTCCTGGCATAATTAAAGTAGCCTGATGCTATCATAAAAAAGATTCAATAGTGTCCATGTCAGGGGGGGAGAGCATTTAAAAAAAAAAAAGCTTGAAAATATAGATGACATAATTGTGGGAATAGAAGAGGAAAAAAAATGATCCTGGTCGAATCAGAAGCTTTTCTAAAAACCCAATTTCTGATGAGAAGTATGTGATTTTTTTTTTTTTAAAGATTTATTTATTTGAGAGAGTGTGTTTGTGTGTGGAGGGGGTGGATGGACAGAGGAAGACTCATCAAGCAGACTCCTCACTGAGTGCGGATGCAGGGATTGATCCCATGACCCTGAGGATCATCACTCAGGCCAAAATCAAGAGTCAGACATTTAACTAACGGAGCCATCCAGGCGCTCTGACAAGTATGTGATTCAAACTTCAGTAGAAATTTTTTTCCTCTAAGATTTTACTTGGCAGAGAGAGCAGCAGGCAGAGGGAGAAGCCGGCTCCGTATGCAGGGAGCCCGAAGCAGGACTTGATCCCAGACTCTGGGATCATGACCTGAGCCGAAGGCAGATGCTTAACTGAATGAGCCACCCAGGCACCCTCAAAAGAAGTTTAAAGAGGTTGGTACATCAAGACCTGTATTTTCAAAGAAGTGTGCAATACTTTAAGGTAAGAACAGTATTACTAAATCTCCATATGACACTTTGAAAGCACTCATAGTAAAAAGGAAAAAAAATCACTAATCAACATAGAAGAAAAATGGTAACTATAATGCTCTTGCTATTCCATTCAATTAAAAAATAAATCGATCATGAGCACAAATGGACATTGCCATCTCAGTAAATAAAACCTTCTGTAATTACTTGTCATTAAAAAAATGAATTGGATGAAAGGGATAATTTTTTATAGTGTACCAGTCATGTGAAGACTGACATAGCTTCAGAAAAACATGAAACATCCTTAGAGGAGGTCTATTTCAGACTGGCTGTAGCAAAGCACTCCATGCCCCATGTACAATACATAGAGAAATAATTTTCAGATTGAACATAGATTTCTTCGGAGTAAAGAAAAAAACACTTTACATGATATACCTTACTATAACATGCAGTATTTAGGTAACAGTAAATCATCATCCTTTACAAAGAAGGTGCAGGTGCTCTAAAATCATCTTTGAGCTAATAATTTTAGAGAGAGGTGTCAAAATTTTTTATTTAAAATATACACTTAATTTCAAAGTTGGTTTTGCCAAACTTCTTATGGGTCCTAGGAATCCAGGATAAACAAGAAGGAAATGTTCTCCCTATTTTATGACTTCCCTCTCCCATTATCTATGATGAATGTCATGGGTCAAATGCCATGATAAACTTATTCTCACTCTTGGGGCTATCAAAGGCTGGCCTGGTCCTGGTTCTGGGCAAGACTAAAGCAGGGAGCGGTCCCACAAAAGAGCCTATCCAGGACTGATCCAGCAGATGTTCAAGGCCAACTTGGCACCCAACTGACCCCAATGCAAGTTGACCAATCTGTTGTGACTCAGGATCCCAGCCTTGTACTATCTCCAGGCCCAAAGCCCCCAGAATGGCCCTGCACTACACTGGATGTCCTGGGCTAGGCCAGCTTTCCCCTGAACAAGCACTCTCAGAGCTAGAAACAAAGGCCGAGTGGGCAGGATAGGCAGAGCACCATTTATTGGAGCCAAACCTCATCTATCAGATGTTTTTTTTTCTAAGAGCTCAGTGACTCTGGAGCAGCTCCTCCCAACAGATGGGCTGGGAAAACACCTCTCTCTCCAGCCAGAGCTCATATGAATAGTGGAAATCCTCAGGTAGATCCAACCTCTGCCCCAGCACACTCTGCAAGCAGTTATCCACAGGTGAAAATTCAGAGTCCTGGGGTTTGTCATACCGGCGGCTGTTAAAAGCCTCAATGTTAGCCCTCAAGGTGCATTCTTCTGCTTGGAAGTCCCATGGCCTGGCATCGATGTCTGTGTTGGGGAAAGAAGAAGAACAATTACACAACTCAGGATTCTGCTCCTCCTACCACAGAGTATATGGTCTATGGGGAAGAACAAATTAAACTCAGAATTTCCTTTTTGTGGAGGGCAATGTACTAAGTGTATAATATGCTGTCACTCCAGTTTAAAAAAATACACATGTATATGCAGAGACTATCTTTGGAAGGGTAGTCTAGAAACAGCTAACAGTGATTACCACTGAGAAGGAAATAAGGTCCCTGAGAGGGTGGACATTTTTTTTTTTTTTTTTAAAGATTTTATTTATTTATTTGACAGAGAGAGATCACAAGTAGGCAGAGAGGCAGGCAGAGAGAAAGGAAGGGAAGCAGGCCCCCTGCTGAGCAGAGAGCCCGATGCGGGACTCGATCCCAGGACCCTGAGATCATGACCTGAGCCGAAGGCAGCGGCTTAACCCACTGAGCCACCCAGGCGCCCCGGGTGGACATTTTTTTTAACCTGTACTTTCTTTTCATTATTTCACTTTCTTACTAGGTATATGTATTATATTTTCCAAAATGGCAACTTAATTCCCTTTACTGAGCTTTCCTAGGGTATGGGAGTTACTCATTTGAATGGAATCACCAGCTCTCAAGGAATGTAAAGAGGCAGGAAGAGGTACAACAAGGAGAATCAGAATGGACCAATTACTGAAGGATTTACTGATTGCTTCCCTGTGACCTCTCTCAGCATATGATAAATGTATGTGTCAGCGTATGTTAAAATTACGAGGTAAAATCTTTACCTTATTTACCCCACTCAGACACTTATTTCAGGGCTAGAGATACATCTTTCCCAGATCTCTCATGTCCCATACGCAATGGTTTATCTCTCTTTTTAAAAAGATTTTATTTTTGAAGTGCCTGAGTGGCTCAGTCGGCTAAGCATCTGCCTTCAGCTCAGGTCACGATCCCAGGGTTCTATGAAAGCATGCATGTGCAAGTGGGGGGAGGGGCAGAGGGAGAGAATCTCAAGCAGATTCTCTACTGAGCCTGGAGCCCCACACGGGGCTTGATCCCATGACCATAAGATCATGACCTGACCCAAAACCAAGAGTTGGATGCTTAAACAACTGAGCCACCCAGGTGCCCCTAAAATGGATTTTTATAGTTAATATAGGATCTGGGCACATGCTAGAATTTGGGGGCAGTAACCCTAATGTATGTTATATCAGCACGTGACTATAATTACAACTTTCTTATCCAAACTATGTAACAATTCATACGAAAGAGTAGAGATAACTATTTATTTAGTTTCTTTTTTAAAGATTTTATTTTTTTACTTGAGAGATAGATAGTATGAGAGTGAGAGAGAGCATGAGAGGTGGGGAGGGAAGGGCAAAGGGAGAGGGAGAAGCAGACTCCCCAGTGAGCATAGAGCCTGACAGGGGTTGGGGGGCTTGATCCCAGGATCCTGAGATCATGACCAGAGCTGAAGGCAGACGCTTAACCAACTGAGCCACTCAGGAGCCACTTATTTTGTTTAAACCCTGGGAAACTCTCGGAGGTCAAGAGCTCTGAGAATACTCACCATTCCCATAAGCCCAGTCATCATTCATGCGGTGGCGTACTTTCTGATAGATGGCTGACATGGTTTTCATGTTACTTTTCCTCCACTGGCGTCCCAGGTACTTGGTCTGTATTTTTAGCAGCTTCAGAACATAAAGTTGCAGCATGGCCTGTTTGACCTTGAGGGCCCGCTTTAAGATTGGAGCTGATTTGAATACCACCAGCATCTACCCGTTTAAAGAGGGGCAGGAGTGAAGAAAGGCAGGTAAGGATCTAAAGTGTCTTGGAACTTCCAACTCACAAACAATTAAGCCAACTTGACTGGTCTCAGTACCCTGGGGGAGCTTTTGGGAATCCATGGCCTAGGTTCTATTTATATTTAGTCTTCAAGAACATAGAGGAACCACTCCATTTATATGTCACAATTCAAAGTTTCTAATATTCAAAGTATATGATATAAAGAGCAAAATAATTTTGTCAGCTACACATCCCATTTCTGCTCTTACCAGTTTCTTTTGTATCATCTGGATATATAATTCTATGTACACATATTATTTTTATTAACAAAAACCACAGCCAACTACATATCCTGTCACATTGTTCCATACCTTGCTTTTTATTTAACAATATATCTTGAAAATTATTCCATATCAATATAGAACTGCCTCACTCTTTTTTTTTCCTGCCTCATTCTTTTTAATGCTTGGATAATATTCTATTATAAGGATATACCAGTTGGTCCTGCATTAATGGGCTTTAGATTGTTTCCAGTCTTTCATGATTCATGCTGCAGTAAATAATCTTAGCCTTGTATCATCTGGGATATGTGCTTATAATCCAATATAAATCCATATAACAATGCTAACTTTCCAACCAGAGCTGCCCTGGGGGAGGGCCCATATTCAGCTCCTTGTAAAGAAATGGACTGGTGAATAATTATCTCACATGAATAAATGCCCAGAATTAGATGTTCACCTTATGTAGCATTCAGTGTTTCCCTATAGAGCTCACAAAGCAGGAAGTCCATAAATATTTAAGATTAAAAAAATTCAGTCAGATGGACACCTCTATGATCTGAAGCCCCACTCACCATGGTTCTGGAATGCTTCCATTTGGTCAGTTTGTTGAGCAACCTCAGAAGGTTGATGCAGGAAAAGAGGTTCCTCCAACAGAATTGATTGTTGTCTCCAGCTTCCTGTAATAAAGCAAGCCCACCTCAACACCTATAAGGCCTTCATTCCCACAGAAGCCTAGAAGTCACTACTGGTAAGTGTAGGTGAGGCCTTCCTTATGAAATGCTACCTCCTCACCATTCTGCTCTTCATACGCTAAAGTCTCAAAGTGTGCAATATACTTCATCTGAAAACACACAGCTGCCAATCCTGAAAGGCTACACCTAGAGTAAGTACTGAATAGAAAGAGGATACATGAACGTAAGAATGCCACTCAAGTTTCCTGTGTAGCTTCCTGCTTTAGAATCAGAAAAGAAGTGATAGAACTTTTCCCCTATATACTTTGCTCTTTCATAAGCTGTGTTTTAAACCGCTAGGAGTTATTCTGGTAGATTCCTTCCTTCTTTCCCTTCCCTTCCCTTCTTTCCTTTTCTTCCTTTCTTAAGTAGGCTCTAAACCCAATGTGGGGCTTGAACTTATGATCCTGAGATCCAGTCACATGCTCTACTGATTGAGCCAGTCAGGTGCCCCATTCTGGTTGATTTCAAACTATGTTAGATGGATCTGATATTCATTACATTTGAATTTTTAAAATCATCCTACGCCCTCCTTTATCAAACCCTATTGCAGTAAATTGCTTAATTTTCCAGCATGGAAGCAAAAATGGCAGATGGTAAATTCTAACCAGGTGTTTCTCTTATATGTTTATGGATAGCTTGTGAGTACCCAACCAGAGATAACAGATGGATGTCAGATTAGAAACAGGTATCTACTCACAGAAACATTTTTCAGGGACAAAAATAAGAGCCCTTCTGGATTTGGGGGCCTGTAAATATACTGATGCCAGAAGCCATATGAATCAATGAGCATGCATGGTGACCAAACTAACATCTTAGAAATTCCTAATGCTTACAATTTGATAGGAGGACGTAAGAGTAGGAGACAAGGTGTAGAAATGAGCTGTTGTCTAAAGAATGGAAAATTATGGGGGCGCCTGGGTGGCTCAGTGGGTTAAAGCCTCTGCCTTCGGCTCAGGTCATGATTTCGGGGTCCTGGGGTCGAGCCCCGCATCGGGCTCTCTGCTCGGCGGAGAGCCTGCTTCCTCCCTCTCTCTCTGCCTGCCTCTCTGCCTACTTGTGATCTCTGTCTGTCAAATAAATAAATAAAATCTTTAAAAAAAAAAAAAGAATGGAAAATTACCCCCTCCTTTCCCAAATTAATCCAAAGTAAGCAAGATAGACATACATCTAATGCAGAAGGAACATGCAGGATTTTTGAGAGTAATAGGCTCTACTAAGAAATAAATAAGAGTAAGGGCCAAAAAGTTTCAGGGAAACTTTTTAGAAATATTATTTAGAGGGGCGCCTGGGTGGCTCAGTGGGTTAGGCCGCTGCCTTCGGCTCGGGTCATGATCTCAGGGTCCTGGGATCGAGTCCCACATCGGGCTCTCTGCGCAGCAGAGAGCCTGCTTCCCTCTCTCTCTCTCTGCCTGCCTCTCCAACTACTTGTGATTTCTCTCTGTCAAATAAATAAATAAAATCTTAAAAAAAAAAAATAAATAAATAAACCTCCCCAGCCTTAAAATTAAAAAAAAAAAAAAAAGAAATATTATTTAGAAAAAATGTTCTACTTCCTGTAGTAAATGTTCAATATTGTGTTTAGAACTAGTCCCTGGAGAACTATTTGTTTCCTTCTAAGAGAAAATTCCATGGGAGTTTCCACTCTAGTGCATCAGCTAGTTGGCTTGTCCAAAACAGAGAGATTCTATAGATGTTCCATCTTGTATGGCTAACAGAGGAATGGACTCTGTGTGTGTTTTTTGTTGTTGTTGTTGTTGTTTTTTTAAGAAGCAGGGGAAATAGAGAACATATAGGGGAGGCCATGTGTATCTCCACTGTGAGCCTCCTTTATCCTGATTTCTAATATGATAGCAGCATAAACAGCTTTGCATTACTTAGCACCTCAAAAAATATGGGAGGGGTACCTGGCTGGCTCAGCTGGTAAAGCATGTGACTCTTAATCTCAGGGTCTGAGATTGTATGAGCTCACCTTAAAACAAACAAACAAACAAATAGGAGTAGGGGTATGGCTGTGGAAGCAGCACTGAAATAGACACTAGGATACCTGGATTATGGCTTTGACCCTGGATGTATGATGGTAGGTAAGTCATTTCCCTGTTTCTTGTAAGAGGTTAAATTAGATCATCTTTAAGATCCTTTTACCTCTGATCATTTCATAATACTGTAATTTATCTCAACTTTCTCCGTTTGATTAAAAAAGTGAAGTTTTAAATGAAAGTAAGCTGATCGTGGCGGCTTCTTCCTCAAAGCTGTCTCAAGAGTCCCAGGAAAGATACCCTAGTTCCCTCCTAAAGATAGTCTCATCTGCCCAGGGTCTTGCTCTCTTTTTTTTCTGATAATGGTTCCCCACTGACTAAAACTACCCCCTATTCCTGCGTCACAAGATGTTGCCTGAAGTGGGCACTGACAGAACACATGCTAGTCCATGGCTATCTCACGATAGGAGATCCCAGACTGGTCCATGCAACAATCTCCATATGGAGTCCTGCTCAAGCCTTCTGCCTTCTTCAAACACAACAGATACTCATTTTCCAGCAGACCTTTAGCTCCATGGAGTGCTTTCTAGATCTGCCAGACTTGAGGGTTTTTTTATTTGCTTATGTTCATTTAGGACAAATGGCCTGCTTTCTCTGTTTTTGTGAGGCAGGACTTAGCATATTGAGTAAAATGTAAACTTCGGGGGGGGCTATATTTTGTGAGCAGCAGCATTTGGCCATATTCCCTTGTTTCTGATATTTTGCACTAGCCAAATCAAGACCTTGACTCACTCACTTTCTACCAGCAAAAGTTGAAAGAAGAAAACATTTGCCCATGTTCCACTTGCATACACAAACATTTATTCACAAAACAATCCCATTTACAACTGCACCCCCCAAAACAAAAAACTATGAATAAACTTAACCAAAGAGGGGCGTCTGGGTGGCTCAGTGGGTTAAGCCGCTGCCTTCAGCTCAGGTTATGATCTCAGGGTCCTGGGATCGAGTCCCACATCGGGCTCTCTGCTCAGCAGGGAGCCTGCTTCCTCCTCTCTCTCTCTCTCTCTGCCTGCCTCTCTGCCTACTTGTGATCTCTCTCTGTCAAATAAATAAATAAATCTTAAAAAAAAAAAAAAAAACTTAACCAAAGATACGAAAGACCTCTACTCTGGAGTATAAAACACTGATGGAAGAAATTAAAGAGGACACAAAGAAATGGAAAGGCATTCCATGCTAATGGATTAAAAGAATATTATTAAAATGTCTATAGTACCCAAGCAATCTACAGATTTAATGCAATCCCTATCAAAAAACCAACATTTTTCAGAGAACTAGAACAAACAATACTAAAATTTACATGAAACCACAAAAGACCCTGAATAGTAAGGAAATTTTGACAAAGAAAGACAAAACTGGAGGTTATCACAATTCCAGGCTTCAAGTTATATTACAAAGCTGTAGTAAGCAAAATAGTATGGCTCTGGTACAAAATAGACATATAGATCAATAGAACAGAACAGAAAACCCAGCAAGAAATCCACAATTATATGGTCAATTAATCTTTGACAAAGAAGGAAAGAATATACATTGGGAAAAAGTCTCTTCAACAAATTGTATTAGGAAAACTGGAGAGCTACATGCAAAAGAATGAAACTGGAACACTTTCTTTCACCAATACAGAAAAACTCAAAATGGAAAATGACCTCCATCTAAGACCTGAAACCATAAAAATCCTAGAAGAGAGAACAGGCAGTAATTTCTCTGACATCAGGCCATAGCAACATCTATTTTTCTAGATATATCTCCTGAGACAAGGGAAATAAAAGCAAAAATAAACTATTGGGACTACATCAAAATAAAAAGCTTCTGCACAACAATGGAAACAATCACAACTAAAAGGCAACCTATGGAATGGGAGAAGATATTTGCAAATGACATATCCCACAAAGGGTTAGTATCTAAAATATATAAAGAACTGATATAACACCCCAAAACCAAATAATCCCATTTAAAAATGGGCAGAAGACATGAACAGACATTTCTCCAAAGAAGACATCCAGATGCCCAATAGACATGTGAAAAAATGTTCAATGTCACTCATCACCAGGGAAATGAAAGTCAAAACTACAATGAGGTGTTACCTCACACCAATCAGAATGGCTAAAATAAAAAACACAGGAAACAACAAATTTTGGTGAGAACATGGAGAATAAGGAACTCTCTTGCACTGTTGGTGGAAAGGCAAACTGGTTCCTTAAAAAGTTAAAAATAGAACTACCCTATTATCCAGTGATTGCACTACTTGGCATTTACCCCCACAAAAACACAAAAACCCTAATTCAAAGGAATACATGCACCCCTATGTTTATTGCAACATTATTTACAACAGCCAAGATATGGAAGCAGCCCAAGTGTGCACTGATAGATGAATGGATAAAGAAAATGTGGCATATAAATACAATGAAATATTTTTCAGTCATAAAAAGGAATAAGATCTTTTTTAAAAAAAGATTTTATTTATTTATTTGACAGAAAGAGATCACAAGTAGGTGGGGGTGGGTGGGAAGCAGGCTCCCCACTGAGCAGGGAGACCAAAGCAGGGCTCAATCCCAGAACCCTGAGATCATGACCTGAGCCAAAGGCAGAGGCTTAACCCACTGAGCCACCCAGGCGCCCCAAATGGAATGAAATCTTGCCATTTGTAACAACATGGATGAAGTTAGAGTATAATAAGTGAAATAAGTCAGAAAAAGATAAATACCATATGATTTCACTCATATGTGGAATTTAAGAAACAAAACAAAAGGGTAAAGGAAAAAAAAAAAGAGAGAGAGAGAGAAAGACAAACCAAGAGACTCTTAACTATAGAGAACAAACTGATGGTTACCGGAAGGTAGGTGGGTGGGGGGAATGGGTGAAATAGGTAATGGGGATTAAAGAGTACACATATGATTAGTACTACGTGATGTTACAGAATTGCTGAATCACTACATTGTATACCTGAAATGAATATAACACGGCATGATAACTATACTGGAATTAAAATTAAAAACTTAAAAAATTGTTTACACACACCTTGTGTCTAAAAATTCAGTTCAGGGATCACAACCTACCCTTCATAGTCTCTAAAGTACTATGAGGGTTCTGTTCTAAAGATCCATCTTAGCCCAGCTGCATGAGTCAAGCCAAATAAAAACAGAGGCTTACTCCAGTTAGATGGATAATTAACTCACACGACTGCGGAAAGAACAGAGTGTTTCTTCCTTTTGTACTGAGGAAATCAGATTGGTTAGAATCTGAGCACTAGAAGAGACTTAGCTTTTAGACTTGGCTAATAAGTCTCGTCCAATTCTGTCATCCACAGAAGCAAAACCTGAGGCTCAGGGAGAGGAAGGATTTTCTTAAGGTAACATAAGGGCCTTAAAGTAACCAGGGCCTGAACCTCTATCTCCAGTAATTCACTGAATTATAATACACTCCAACTTTATTTCAAGCAAGTAGAAGATAACAGTTTCCAGAAACAACAACAAAAATAGTGAGGTTTTCTGTATTAAAGGGGAGAGTGTGACTGAGTTTGGTCAGCCTATAATCAGACTGAGCCTTTAAAGAAGAGCTTCTAGGGGTGCATGGCTGGCTCAGTTGGAAGAGCATGTGAATCTTGATCTCAGGGTTGTGAATTCCAGCCCCATGTTGGAGGTAGACAGTACTTAAATAAATAAATAAAAACTAAAAAAAAAAATAAAGAAGTGATGCTAAGTGTTAAATCTAATACATCTCAAACCTTCTCAGCTTATTAAAGTTCCTAGTGATTATTATTCTCATATTGAAAACCAGCTCTTCATCGAAAATCAGAATTACTAATATTAGCTTGGTTGTTACATAATGAATCCATGGGAGTTTTGGAAAAGCTTATGGTCATCTGATGGCCCAACCTCTTCCTTTTATAGGTGGAACTCCTATACCCTACAGGAAAGTTGCTCAAGATAACTTAGAGCTGTAGTTCTGTCTGCCTTTTCTATACTTACAAATTAGTCTGTTTCTTCGCTTTAGGTTTCAGGTTTTCCATGCCATGTCAGCCCTGCATTTATCTGAACCTATTTGAAAAAACATTTGCTAGGTTTTAACACTTACTGACCGAAAACTCCAATAATAACCATTTCTTAAAAAATGATTCTTTTGATTCATTCCATTACTATGGTTCACACAACTGAAAATGAATTCATATTTTTAGCTTAGACTTTCTTTTCCCAAATCATTATAGAATAATTCCCTTATCGTATGGATTTCTGACAATTAAGTTACTGCTAGATTAAGAACCCAGATATCAGCGCCTGGGTGGCTCAGTGGGTTAAGAACCCAGATATCTGGGGCGCCTGGGTGGCTCAGTCATTAAGGGTCTGCCTTCAGCTCAGGTCATGATCCCAGGGTCCTGGGATCAGGCCCCACATCGGGCTCCCTGCCAAGCAGGAGGCTTTCTTCTCCTTCTCCCACTCCCCCTGCTTGTGTTCCCTCTCTCACTGTGTTTCTCTCTGTTAAATAAATTACGTTAAATTAAATTAAATTAAAACTTTTTAAAAAACCCCAAATATCATAAAAGAGAGCCATAATTCTTAAGTGGTATGAGTGAAAAAGGAGGAAGGAGAAGAGAAAAATCTCAAAATCATCTGGGGAGCTTTAGCAAACTATTTGTGCCCTGGAGAGGGATCTGGGCAAATGAGTTGAAAAATCATTCCAGAGGGGTGTCTGGGTGTGGCAGTCAGTTGAGCCTCCAGACTCTTGGTTTCTGCTCAGGTAATGATCTCAGTTGTGAGATGAAGCCCCGAATAAGGCTCTGTGCTTGGCATGGAGCCTGCTTGAGATTCTCTGTTCCTCTCTGCTCTTCTTCTCATTTGTGTGTGCTGGTGTGTGCACATGCATGCTCTCTCTCAAATAAATAAATAAATAAATCTTAAAAAAAAAAAAAAAAAAGAAAAAGAATTCCAGAGATTCTAATCTATTACCCATTACAGAAATGGTGACTTAACAGGTAAGTTGATAAAATGTTAAAAAACATTTATCCATGGTCCTTCCTCTATATAAATATACCTCATTGAAAATAAATACCTTATGATGTCCTCACATTATATCTAAAACAGAGAAACAACAATGCTAAAGGCAATATTGGTTGTAAATAGTGATGACTTTTGAATGTCAGAAGACTTTATTCAAGAATTAATAATTTCACTTGCATATATCTAAAAGGAAATACCAAATGTTTCTTTGCAAATGGCTAGGTCATGCAAATTCTGACTCACTGTTTTGGCTCTACCTAGCTATTAGGTTTTGGACAACACTTTACCACTCTACCCATTTCCTCATCAGTAAAGGATGGGATTTAGCAAGATACAAAGAAACTTATAGCTCTGATACTCAGTGATTTCATAAATACTACTTTTTCTCATTCCTCCATTCTTAATTTATAGGCCTATTTGAGCATTTACATTGTTCAAAATATGCCCTTCTTTGTATGTGAAGCTGCTGTTAATAAATCATATTCTGTAGGAAAAAAACAAGTATTTTGAACTCTGGGTTGGCTTTGCAGCAGTGACCATAGATTTACACAGCCAACTCTCCACATTATTTTGTTTTTGGTTCACATCTCTGTAAGATAGGAGAGGGAAGGAGGATGGGATGTAATCTGTATGATTTCTCTTTAGGACCAACAGGCCCATAAAGAAAGCAGACCTATAATCTTATCCTGAAAGCAGTGGTATTTTTAAATCTTAAAAAAAAAAAAAAAGATTTAAAAAAAAATTTATTTATTTGACAAAGATGGCAAGTAGGCAGAGAGACAGGCAGAGAGAGAGGAAGGGGAACAGACTCCCTGCTGAGCAGAGAGCCCGATTCGGGGCTTGATCCCACGACCCTGGGATCATGACCTGAGCTGAAGGCAGAGGCTTTAACCCACTGAGCCACCAAGGCGCCCTCTGAAAGATCTGTTTTTAAGATTCTTTTTATCTCTCAGTAAATAATTATTCTTGTACTCCTAAATATACATGTTTATTTCTAAGATAGAAATGCACTATTGTAACGATATTATGTATGTTCTAATACACACATATAGAAAGACAAAATTATATTTATACATACAAAAGATTAAAATATTCCATCCTCCAAAGCATCATCTTGCACACCTTACTTTTTAATTCTGCTGCCCTAAACAACCATCAAAATACTGAGCATTCTACAATACTTGCTGAAGCCATATCCACTGCCTTTCCTTTTAAAAAAATAATTATTTTTATTAACATATAATGTATTATTTGCCCCAGGGGTACAGGTCTGTGAATCATCAGGCTTATACATTTCACAGCACTTACCATAGCCCATACCCTCCCGAATGTCCGTAACCCAGCCACCCTATCATTACCCCCAACACACCCCAGCAACTTTCAGTTTATTTTTCCACTGCCTTTTCTAGCAATCTCCTTCCAAAGACCATACCTATCTTCCACATGACCATACAGTCACTAACCTTTTATGTCTGGAATTTAATGTTTTCCTACTTTAGTGGGTTGAATTTGAATATAGACATTTAGAGATACAGAACTTGTAAGCCTTCCTATCCAGGTGGGTTGTACATTGGTAAGGATGGCCTGTTGTAGAGCTAAGTATTTTGACAAAATGGGAAGAATTTAGAATTTAGAATTTTGCAGGGAATATTGAAATAAACACCCAATAGTAGTAGAAAGCAATCATTTTCAAAAAATTAAGGAGTGGGGTGGTAGGGTTATGGACATTGGGGAAGGTATGTGCTATAGTGAGTGCTGTGAAGTGTGTAAACCTGGCGATTCACAGATCTGTACCCCTGGGGCTAATAATACATTATATGTTAATAAAAAATTAAAAAATTAATGGAGACTAAAGAGCATCCTTCTAAAGAATGAATGGGTCAACCAGGAAATTAAAGAAGAATTGAAAAAAAATTCATGGAAACAAATGATAATAAAAACACAACAATTCAAAATCTGTGGGACACAACAAAGGCAGTCCTAAGAGGAAAATATATAGCGGTACAAGCCTTTCTCAAGAAACAAGAAAGTTCTCAGGTACACAACCTAACCCTAAACCTAAAGGAGCTGGAGAAAGAACAAGAAAGAAACCCTAAACCCAGCAGGAGAAGAGAAATCATAAAGATCAGAGCAGAAATCAATGACATAGAAACAAAAAAACCCCAATAGAACAAATCAACGAAACTAAGAGCTGGTTCTTTGAAAGAATTAATAAGATTGATAAACCCCTGGCCAGACTTATCAAAAAGAAAAGAGAAAGGACCCAAATAAATAAAATCATGAATGAAAGAGGAGAGGTCACAACTAACACCAAAGAAATACAGACAATTATATGAACATACTATGAGCAACTCTACACCAACAAATTTGACAATCTGGAAGAAATGGATGCATTCCTAGAGACATATAAACTACCACAACTGAACCAGGAAGAAATAGAAAACCTGAACAGACCCATAACCAGTAAGGAGATTGAAACAGTCATTAAAAATCTCCAAACAAACAAAAGCCCAGGGCCAGATGGCTTCCCAGGGGAATTCTACCAAACATTTAAAGAAGAACTAATTCCTATTCTCCTGAAACTGTTCCAAAAAATAGAAATGGAAGGAAAACTTCCAAACTCATTTTATGAGGCCAGCATCACCTTGATCCCAAAACCAGACAAGGATCCCATCAAAAAAGAGAACTACAGACCAATATCCTTGATGAACACAGATGCGAAAATTCTCACCAAAATACTAGCCAATAGGATTCAACAGTACATTAAAAGGATTATTCACCACGACCAAGTGGGATTTATTCCAGGGCTGCAAGGTTGGTTCAACATCCGCAAATCAGTCAATGTGATACAACACATCAATAAAAGAAAGAACAAGAACCATATGATACTCTCAATAGATGCTGAAAAAGCATTTGACAAAGTACAGCATCCCTTCCTGATCAAAACTCTTCAAAATGTAGGGATAGAGGGCACATACCTCAATATCATCAAAGCCATCTATGAAAAACCCACTGCAAATATCATTCTCAATGGAGAAAAACTGACAGGTTTTCTGCTAAGGTCAGGAACACGGCAGGGATGTCCATTATCACCACTGCTATTCAACATAGTACTAGAAGTCATAGCCTCAGCAATCAGACAACAAAAGGAAATTAAAGGCATCCAAATCAGCAAAGAAGAAGTCAAACTATCACTCTTCACAGATGATATGATACTATATGTGGAAAACCCAAAAGACACCACTCCAAAACTGCTAGAACTTGTACAGGAATTTAGTACAAGTTAGGGTGTCAGGATATAAAATCAATGCACAGAAATCAGTTGCATTTCTCTACACCAATAAGACAGAAGAAAGAGAAATTAAGGAGTCAATCCCATTTACAGTTGCACCCAAAACTATAAAATACCTAGGAATAAACCTAACCAAAAAGGCTAAGAATCTATACTCACAAAACTATAAAGTACTCATGAAAGAAATTGAGGAAGACACAAAGAAATGGAAAAATGTTCCATGCTCCTGGATTGGAAGAATAAATACTGTGAAAATGTCTATGCTACCTAAAGCAATCTACACATTTAATGCAATTCCTATCAAAATACCATCCATTTTTTTCAAAGAAATGGAACAAATAATCCTAAAATTTATATGGAACCAGAAAGGACCTCGAATAGCCAAAGGAATATTGAAAAAGAAAGCCAAAGTTGGTGGCATCACAATTCCGGACTTCAAGCTCTATTACAAAGCTGTCATCATCAAGACAGCATGGTACTGGCACAAAAACAGACACATAGATCAATGGAACAGAATAGAGAGCCCAGAAATAGACCCTCAACTCTATGGTTAACTAATCTTCAACAAAGCAGGAAAGAATGTCCAATGGAAAAAAGACAGCCTCTTCAATAAATGGTGTTGAGAAAACTGGACAGCCACATGCAGAAAAATGAAATTGGACCATTTCCTTATACCACACACGAAAATAGACTCAAAATGGATGAAGGACCTCAATGTGAGAAAGGAATCCATCAAAATCCTTGAGGAGAACACAGGCAGCAACCTCTTCGACCTCAGCCGCAGAAACATCTTCCTAGGAACATCGCCAAAGGCAAGGGAAGCAAGGGCAAAAATGAACTATTGGGATTTCATCAAGATCAAAAGCTTTTGCACAGCAAAGGAAACAGTTAACAAAACCAAAGGACAGGGATGCCTGGGTGGTTCAGTTGGTTGAGCAGCTACCTTCAGCTCAGGTCATGATCCCAGTGTCCGGGGATCGAGTCCCACATCGGGCTCCTTGCTCGGCGGGGAGCCTGCTTCTCCCTCTGCCTCTGCCTGCCATTCTGTCTGTCTGTGCTCACTCTCTCTCCCTCTCTCTGACAAATAAATAAAATCTTAAAAAAAAAAAAAAACCAAAAAACAAAAGACAACTGACAGAATGGGAGAAGATATTTGCAAACAACATATCAGATAAAGGGCTAGTGTCCAAAATCTATAAAGAACTTAGCAAACTCAACACCCCAAGAACAAATAATCCAATCAAAAAATGGGCAGAAGACATGAACAGACAGTTCTGCAAAGAAGACATCCAGATGGCCAACAGACACATGAAAAAGTGCTCCACATCACTCGGCATCAGGGAAATACAAATCAAAACAACAATAAGATATCACCTCACATCAGTTAGAATGGCTAAAATTAATAAGTCAGGAAATGAGAGATGCAGGAGAGGATGAGGAGAAAGGGGAACCCTCCTACACTGTTGGTGGGAGTGGTGCAACCACTCTGGAAAACAGCATGGAGATTCCTCAAAATGTTGAAAATAGAACTGCCCTATGACCCAGCAATTGCACTACTGGGTATTTACCCTAAAGATACAAATGTAGTGATCCAAAGGGGCACGTGCACCCGAATGTTTATAGAAGCAATGTCTAAAATAGCCAAACTATGGAAAGAACCTAGATGTCCATCAACAGATGAATGGATAAAGAAGATGTGGTATATATACACAATGGAATACTACGCAGCCATCAAAAGAAATGAAATCTTGCCATTTGCGACGACATGGATGGAACTAGAGGGTATCATGCTTAGTGAAATAAGTCAATCGGAGAAAGACAACTATCATATGATCTCCCGGATATGAGGAAGTGGAGATGCAACATGGGGGGTTAAGGGGATAGGAGAAGAATAAATGAAACAAGACAGGATTGGGAGGGAGACAAACCATAAATGACTCTTAATCTCACAAAACAAACTGAGGGTTGCTGGGGGGAGGGGGGTTGGGAGAAGGGGGGTGGGGTTTTGGACATTGGGGAGGGTATGTGCTATGGTGAGTGCTGTGAAGTGTGTAAACCTGGCAATTCACAGACCTGTACCCCTGGGGATAAAAATATATGTTTATAAAGAATTTTAAAAAATTTAAAAATTTAGTATATGTGCTGCCGAAGCGAGTACTAAAAAATTTAAAAATTAAAAAAAAATTAAAAATTATATGAAAAAATTAAGGAGTGGAATATTATGTGCAGCTATTAAAAATCATGTTCTTAAATATGTTCAAAGTTGTGTTGTGAACATTTAAACTTTATTAGGTGGATTGAAACATATACAAAGCCCTTATTTTCTTAAATAATGTATGTGTGCATATATATGAATTAATAAGTACATATAGTGTACTATAGGATACTATAGTATACATATAAATGACTACAGGAAAATATTAACAGTGGTTACGTGTAGGTAGTATAATTAAGGTATTTTTGTTTTCTTCCCCATATTTTTCTGTATTTATCTAATTTTCTGCATTAGTATATACTGATTTTATAACCAGGAAAAAGAATTTGAAATATTATTTAAAGAAAATCCTCTACATTTATAAAAAAAAAATCAATACATTTTCTGTTTATAATTAATTCACTATGCCTGGAAAAGAGATGCATTTTACTCATATAAACATTAGTCTTTTCTGAGTACAGAAGCCATCAGTTTAGATAAACAAACCATTATACTGAGGACCTATGTGGCATAAACTTGCTAGTTACTTAAGCCCATCATTAGGCTCAGGGGAAATATTTAACACCGTAAATTCAAGCCAACAACAAAAATCTGTGGTTACCAATTGAAACCACCAGGTGCCACTGTTGCTTTACAGAAAGGAGAGGAATACCTAGCACCAATTGGTTTCTTTAGAATAGATCTGTGCTTTTAACCTGCACATGGATAACAATAAAATCTTTTCAGAGGCAGAACAATTATTTCAATGATTTTATGCTCATATCCCAAAAGGTAAATCAGAAGAGATTTGAAGTTATAGTTCCCATCAATTTCCTACATATGGGATTGAGAAAAGAGAACATATTATATCAAGAATTTCAGGGTGCCTGGGTGGCTCAGTGGATTAAGCCGCTGCCTTCAGTTCAGGTCATGATTTCAGGGTCCTGGGATCGAGTCCCACATCGGGTTCTCTGTTTAGCGGGGAGCCTGCTACCCTCTCTCTCTCTCTCTGCCTGCCTCTCTGCCTACTTGTGATCTCTGTCTGTCAAATAAATAAATAAAATCTTTAAAAAAAAGAAAAAGAAATAGATTTCAGCCATAAAACCTTTTGTTTTGAAATACCTTTACAAAAACTTTACATTTTTAAATACCCTACTTATAGTAGCATTTTAATGCTGTTTATCACTGTTTTCTGTGAGAGAGTGCATTCTTCATTCTAACTCTAAACAGCAGGGATATAAGTCTCCACCCTGGCTCTGCGACTTCTAACTGTAAGGTTTTGGCAGTTAGCTTCCATCTATAAAAAAGTAATACCAAGCTTACACAGTTATTTTAAAGACTGAATAATATCATGTGCATAAACAGGGTTATTAGACAACTTACTACTTCTCTCTGCAGGGATAAGAAGTTCTCAGCTTCCTTGGCCACTGAGGTCACATCTAAGTGAGACAGGAAATCTTTGCCCTGATGCTAAAATGGGTGCTAGACATAGTATCTTAAAACATGGGTCTTTTTCTAATTCACTATCTATCACTTATGAGAAGAGGACCATGACAAGTCACTTCATCCACTGGGCCTTCTGGTTCCTCATCTTTTAAATAGGATTGGGCTAAATGGCTCTCAGGTCACCTCCAGCCAAGAATCCTATGTTTCTATAAAATCTGTTCCACAGAAGGTATCATTCTATTTGAGCATAGTACACTTTTGTAATGCAACATTTTGCAAATATTAAAGTTGGGAGGCAAAGGGTTGTGGGACAATGAGTGCTACAATCCAACATTCAGCATTTGAGCTCCTTTCATGTACCAAACACAGTGCTAGTGCTAGCTAGTGCTAGACTCTGGGGATATAAAATGAAGATGATACCATCCCATCTCTCCCTTCAGGGAGTTTTCAGTTAAATGGAGAAACAGATATAGATAACCAAGTACCGTGCAACAGAGTGAGGGTATGGACTGAGTGTATCTAAGGAGGTATATTTATATGAGGCAGGCAGTTAATCTTCAGGATGCTGTTGATCAGTCAGTTTAATGAAATTAAAGTAATTTTGAGGGACTTTTCTGATTTGCTTAAAGTTGTTTCCAGGATGAAGAAATTTCTGAGTCATTCTTCTGTGGGTATTACCAACTTTTGGTTTAGAGATCTAGGCAAGGTATTTTCTGAAGTACACACTCCTGGATTATATAATCTACATGAAAATGAAAAGTGAGTAGCTTATAACATAGTGGAAAGGAGACAGATCATTGTTTGGAATAGACCAGTAGTGCTTCTCCTGCTATTTAGCACAGATGTTCACATTCAATTTCGGTTCCCATTATCTTTCTAAATTCCCTCTCCTCCTTAGTGTTTGTCACTGATCTTTTCTCTTCTCTGCAAATGGCTATGCTCAGTTTTTCCAAAATTTTCTCAGCTGAGTCAGCAGTTCTAGACCCCCCACTGACACTGTGCTCTTGCCAATATACATTTATTGATCTGAGATGCCCAAATCAGGACATTATGGAACTGGAGAAGAAATGGAAGAGTAAATACCAGCTTCTGCCATCTGGTAATTTCAAAAGCTACCAAATCCCCCTCTGCTTACCAGACTCTCTGTAGTAAGCTCCGGCAAATCCTGAATGGTACAGCAAGGGTAATCCAGGACCGAAATGCTGCAAAACGCAGAGAAAGGGCAGGCTTTAGGGAAATAGCAATGGCAGGAAATGGCAGATTCTGAAATGGCAGGAATTATTTCTCTCCAGCGGGCCCAATCTATTTCCCAAATTGCTTAGTGACCTCAGCTGAAACTGAGGGTTGTGGTGCCAGGCAACTCTAGCTCTAGTCATGAGAAGAACCCACAGAGTTCCTTCAAGCCAGTCTCCATATAGCAAATGGAAAAGAAGGCAGCAAGGGAGCCTCTGGTATAGCCACCTCTCTCCTCTCTAAAGAGTAGGGACACACGTGCAGTTCCATTTTTGCATTTAAGTGTATGCTTATGTATATGTGTCAACTGTGTTCCCAGAGATGCTGCCCAAACTTAACCCACTTAGTAACAACCTGTGGACATAGGGTGAAATGAAGACCTTTCCTATGTCCTTTACCAGATGTTTCTGAAAGCCAGCAGCTCTGGGAAATGATCATGGAGGCCATTCTTGAAGGAAGCTTAAGACAAAGGCAGCTTCCCTCAGCAGGGCCAATCTAGTAGCTCAAGAATGGTAACAGCACTGGGGCATCTGGGTGGCTCGGTCAATTAAGCTTCCAGTCCAACTAGATCTCACTTCAGGTCACGATCTCAGAGTCATGAGATCAAGCCCCACATCAGGCTCTGTGCTGGGCAAGGAACCTGCTTAAGATTTCTCTCTCTCTCTCTCTCCCTCTGTCCACCCTTCCCCACCCCCACTTGCACTCATGTAGGTTCTAAAAAAAAAAAAAAGGGAATGATAACAGTATCTGCCCCCAGAACTGACAATGGGGGACCATAAGGGAGCTGGAGGCTCTGTGGTGAGCCCAGGGAAGCAGGAATGAGTAGGTAGGGGAAATGATGCACTGCATTATGACAGGGACATAGTTACTCAAAATTATAGTTTTTTCTTTCATTTTCTCTCTTTTTCATTGGTACAATGTGGGATTTAGCTCATCTCTAATGCTCCTTCTCATTCTGACATTCCATAAGGTTTATAACCAATCTATTTGAACTAGCGCAATTGGAAATAGATAAAGGATGTGGGCAAAGCAAGGGCCATAAAGGAGTGTGGAGTTTTTGGTTTTTTTTATTCTTTTTTTTTTTTTAAGATTTTATTTATTCATTTGACAGAGATCACAAGTAGGCAGAGAGGCAGGCAGAGAGGGAAGGGAAGTAGGCTCCCTGCCAAGCAGAGAGCACAATGCGGGGCTCAATCCCAGGACCCTGGATCATGACCTGAGCCAAAGGCAAAGGCTTTAACCCACTGAGTCACCCAGGCGCCCCAAGGAGTGTGGGTTTCTTGGACCTGTCTCCACATTTCAAAAGTCAAAACTCTATCCAAGCAAAAGGCAACAATTTATTTACCTAGAAATGTTTACCTTTGTCCAAGAAACCCATAATAATAACCTAGGGGAACCAAGGTAGAAGAGAGGGCAGTGGGTCTACTTATAACATTGCTCATCATCTTAATCACTCTTCTGGATTCTCCCAGGGTTGCCAGTTCTGTACTTACTGCTCCATTAGTATAAATATTCTTGGCTGGCTTATCCAATTATCTACCCACTTCCCACAAAGCCCCATGGCAAAGAAGATGCTGGCACCCAGGAAATGGGGGCAGGAAATCAAAGATAGATTTGTGCCATCCTCTGTGAACTGAATTCTAGCCTAAGGGGGCAAAAAATAAAGTTACAAGTTTCTGGAATATCTATCTATATTGTAAAAGCCATGAGGAAACTGTGCAAGAAGGGGCTATGGGCACTCCAAGTTCTCAGGGATCATGCCACAGTAAAGCTTATAGGTGGTGTAGAAGAGGACCATCTTATCCTGACCAAACTTAGTTATTGATTAGTCTGGCACTACCATTCTTCCAATTCCAAATAGAACCTGATGGACACCTATCAGATTATTTGCCCTCCCCTTCCAGGCCCATGGTGAGGGATGGTACTTAATTCCTGAGCCCCTGCCACACTTGATTGATCCAGGGGTGGATCTCTTACTAGAAATGTGGAGCAGGGCTCTCCTATGTTTATCTTAACTGATACTTATATAAAAGCTCTAAGATATAATCAGGGAATGCATTATTTTAATTTTTTTTTAAAGATTTTATTTATTTGACAGACAGAGATCACAAGCTGGCAGAGAGGCAGGCAGAGTGAGAGGAGGAAGCAGGCTCCCTGCTAAGCAGAGAGCCCGATGTGATGTGGGGCTCGATCCCAGAACCCTGGGATCATGACCTGAGTCGAAGGCAGAGGCTTTAACCCACTGAGCCACGCAGGCACCCAGTGAATTATTTTCATTTTAACATGAAAATACTGTGGCTCAAAAAAACCAGGGTTTTTAACTTGAGATTACATAGCTAGCAAATGGCAGGTCTCATGACTTCAGAAAGTTCATCTGTATATGTCTATTTTATTTATTTTAATTTAATTTAATTTAATTTTTTAAAAGATTTATTTATTTAAGGGTACCTGGGTGGCTCATTCAGTTATACATCTGCCTTCTGTTCCTAGGGTCCTGGGATCAAGCCCCACATGGGGCTCCCTGCTCAGCTGGGAAACTGCTTCTCCTTCTTCCTCTGCTCCTTTCCCTGCTGATCCTCTCTCTCAAAAAAAAAAAAAAAATCTTTTAAAAAAATTTTGAGAGAGAGAGAGAACAAGTGTAGGGGATGGGGAGGGAGAAGGAGAGAAAGAATCTCTAGCAGTCTCCCTGCTGAGTGAAGAGCCCCATGTGGGTCTCAATCCCAGGACCTTGAGCTCATGACCTGAGCTGAAATTAAGAGTCAGACACTCAACCTACTGAGCCACCCAGGTGCCTCTGTGTATTTTAAACTACATATAAGTAGGCTGCCTCTCATGGTGGACTTTTAGGCAGTACAAGATTGGTAAGGCACCATTTCCTGGCCCTCTCTAGTCACCCCAAGTAATCAGATCAGCCTTCTTCTTCTTCTTTTTTTTTTTTTTTTTTTTTTAAGATTTTATTTATTTATTTGAGAGAGAGAGAGAGAGATTGAGCACAAGAAGGGAAAGTGGAAGAAGGAGAGGCAGGATCCCAGCTAGGCAGGGAGCCCAATGCTGAATTTGATCCCAGGACCCCAAGATCATGACCTGAGCTGAAGGCAGTCGCCCTAACCAACTGAGACACCCAGGTGCCCTCAGATCAGCCTTCTTACTTCTACTTTAGGAACTCATCCTCTGGTAAACTCTAATATGCTTATAGTTCTTGTGGAAGTAGCAAACTAAAGAACAAGGATTTACTCTGTAAACTCCAAGTCCCCACTTGGCTGGAGGAGTGAAAAGCAATTTGTATTCATAACAATTGTGACCAGAAAACGATTTGTGTTTTGATCCTGCGTCTGCTGCTTACTTAAGTTGTCTCACTAGTATGTTAATCTTGAGCAAGTCAATTAAGCTTACTTAATTTTTTTACTAATTGGTGAAATGAGAATAAAACTTGTTATAATACTTTAACCATTACTGAGGAGATTAAATAAAATACCATATACATGTTTTATTACAAACTGATCTAAGTAAGGGTGTGTTATTTATTTTCAGTTACAAATTCTGCATAACACTACAGTTTACAAAGTGGCATAATTATTCCAACTAATGATTTAAACTAAGATCAGGGCTGGCCAGATAAGAAGGTTGTTTCACACACACACACACACACACACACACACAAATCTTCCAATCCTTCTGCCATAGGGCTAACATTTCATTGTTGCAGTTTTATTTATTTGAGTTATGACATTTTTTTTGGTTTTCAAAACTATTAAAATACAAATAGCTCTGCGAAGAGGCCAAATCACACACCACATCAACTAACACTTCAAGGAAATTAAATTTAAGCTCCAAAAGAGAAGGGACTAGGGGTAAAAAGAGAACTGGAAGGCTCAGAGATGATGTATATTTCTCAACCCATACCTAAACAGAACTTAGAAATAAACCTGTCCAGAGCCCATACCTGTTTTTGGCAGTGATGTACGACAAGATATTTTGATTGAAGAACTTCAGGATCAATGGAATGCAGTTGGCAAATACCAAATGTTGTGACACATATTCAAACTGGATTAAAAGATCAAAGAAGCAGAAAGGGCTGCTTATTTGTGGGATAATAGAAGGTACATACGAAAAATAGGATTGGCAAGCACAACTCTAATATCCATTCCTAAGAGTATCTACTGTCTACTTGTGTTATCAGTCCTCCTGTCTGAGAAGTGCGGAGCAGCATCATCTAGTCAGCTCATCCTGCATGGAGGGGGACAATCTGCAGTGTGTGTATGTTGCCAGCACCTGACCAAAAGCACAAAACATAAACAAGCCAAAAAGAAAATCCCACTCCGGATAAATAGAAGGAATAGCTGCAATATTTGTTCCTAAGCTCAGTAAGAAAGGAAAACTCCCTCTGGGAGCTGTCTTCCATACCAAACCTCTGTTTCATAGTGTTTCAACAGTGATTGATAGAGCAGGAACAGGTGCAGCTTACTCCCAGCAACTGCTGGCATCATTCAGATGGGATGGATATGGCACACAGTAACCAAGTGAACCACTGGAATGTGGGCTCCAGCATGAGTCTGTCTGGTTCACTATATCATCCCTGGACTTACGTTATCAGTATTTTAATGAACAGATTAACAAGTGCCCTTAGGTCAACAGATACTGTACTGAGAATAAGTCCAAGATCTCTCTGATGGGCTATCCCAAGATCTCTTTGATGCGCTAAACACCAGAAATAGGGATTCCATTTTGCTCTCTTGAATTTGGATAGGGTCTGTATCTGGGAAGATCTCGTGGGCAGTATCCTGGAGTTGCATCACCTGGATTTTACCTGTGATGCACTGAGGAGCATCAGACACAGTTTTCTTCCAGATTCAGAACCCAAATGCTGGGACAGTACAGAAACTGGGTTGAAAAGCAAAAAATTGTGGTGTTTTAAATCCCATAGCTTTTCCTGATCACCAAGAAGTAGCCTTGGCACCAAGTCAAGCTGTCCTTTGCCCCTGTGTGTGTGTGGTTAGAGGCGGGAAGTAAGCTTGTGTTGCCCATTTCTCTCTTCTGCTCAAATACTTTCTCCCTGGCAGCCGACCTGGGGTATTTTCCGAAGCTCCAGATGGAGCAGCCAATACATACCCGCTATGAAGTTATGGAAAATGTTTTTCAATTTGAGATGTGTCTGTAGCCTTGTTGGGATTCACCAACACTGACACACACTGGCAAGGACCATCAAGCCACCCACCTGTCTGGCTGTTGATCCACATACTGCCCACCAAGAGAAGCAGACAGAAAAAACAAGTCTATGGTTCTCTGTTCTTTCTACTAGGAACACTATCTCCCTCCCACCCCTACTCCTCCCAGCCCTGCTGTTGCTTAGCAAACACTGGCAGAAAATGTGTGAGAACCCAGGACACCTATAATACACCCAAAGATGTTTCTGAATATACTAGAGTGGAGAAATACCCTGATTATATAGGCAAACCTGCATGGATACAGACCCTGCAGGAGGCTCTGTGCACTCTGAGAACCTGCTGTTCTAACAGCAAGCTTGGTTCTGACTTCTTAGGAGGAAAGTGGGGCGAAGACCCTGAGCAGTCATGAGGTACCTCCTCTCCTCCCCATGTTCTCACCACAGAGACCATCCATTCCCTGCCCTCAGGTTCTCTGATATCTTGGCAATGCCCACAGTACCAAGTCCAAACTCCTCAGCATGGTAAACAATGCCTTTGTGGGGAAGCAGCTTCTTTAATCTTTCTTACGCTCGACTTCATTTATAAAACAGGGATAAAATAAGATCTACCTCATAGGATTAAGAGAATAAAATGAAATGCCACGTGAACTTAACAGAGTGCTGGGCACATTATAAGTACCCAGTAACTGTGTGCTGTTATACATATTATGATCTGCTCCCTGCTATCCTCTCCAGCTCCATGTATCACCAGGCCGCCCCATCTTCCCCTGCTCTAGGGAGAACTCTAGCAACATTTAACCAGTTTCCAAAGGTATTTTCTCTCTCTCTCCTCTGGCCCTCTATAGATTAACTTTTCTGCTCAAAATGCTTCCTATCTTCTTTCCCTGATATCTCCCATATCCTTACTAACATCTGTTTCTTTAGGACTCAGGTTAGAAGTCACTTCTTCTCTATCATTGGTTGGATTACCAGCCAGAGCTTACCTGTATCATACACTTATCATTCCATAATTAGCTATTTTTATTATAAGTCTTCAAAGCCCTTAAGAGCCGAAACTGTGCCTTATTCAGGATTATATCTCAAAAGTTAAAAAAAAGTGGGGGGCTTCACATATAGAAAAGTTTTTCTACATAGTTTTTCCCCACTTTTTTTTTTTCTGGTGGAATACTTGAATCCTGTCTTGCACTGCTTCAAAGCTGGCTGGGCACATTCCTAAGAAGCCAAGGATTCCTACCCACAACCCTTGGATAATGTTCAAAGGACACAGACATCTGCACCTGTCTAGGACAGTTCCTCACATCCCACTCCATACCCCTACACAAGCTTGTGCAACAGGTATAAGAATTCCTGAGGAGGATAAAGCAGAGGCTGAAAGATGTTCAGTTGGACCATAAAGGCCCCTAGATCCCCTCTTTGAAAGACAGGGTCTGGAGAACACCAGAGACCTGCGGAGAAGTACTGTTAGCTGCTCACCTGGTAGATATGGTTCAGTTTGAAGTGTTTGAGGAGGAGCAAGAGCAGGGCAGAGATACTCTTTACAATGATCTCCTTGTGTCTGTTCACATCAATGCCCAACTTCATGCTCTGGAGAACAGTGATGCTACAATGGGGAGAGGAGGAGTCAGTGCAAAGAGAGGCTTAGAGAGAGGCCTACAAGGACCCAGGTATTCGGGTCAGAGACAACATATACAAGAAAGCCAGAACTTGGGTGATCTGAACTTCTGCACGAGGGAAATCTCGAGTTACCACTTAGGAACTCCTTTGCTCTTTTTCTCTTCCCTTTGGCAAGGGCTCATCACGTGGCAACGTCCACCCACATACCTATGCAACCAGTCACTGGCACTGATGTTGCCCTACAGACCCTTGGTCTTGAGCTAAAAAGGAACCCAACAGAGAGCATTGCAGTGGAAAGAGAAGAGACCTCTTTGGAAATAATCCCTGAGTGTTAACAAGGTGGGGTGGGGACTGGAGAGATGCTGTAGACAAAACAGCTAGCATTCAGCAGCCAACCCAGTTGAAGCACTCACGGCATCTCCTCAGGCAGGACATCTGCCAGGATATTGATAGAGTCTGTCTTAGCTTTGGAGGTGGGGGCTGCAGCCAGCAGAATCTTAAGTAGAGCAATCTAGGAAGTAGAAAATGAGGAGATCCATCTCGGTCCATCCCATTCAACAAGGCTATTTTTCCACACCTCAAAAGCCTTATGAGAAGTGTTTTAATGCTTCTATGTTCATTCTTCAGTAACCAAATATCCCCAGCCCCCAGAAGGACAAACAGGTGCCCAGTCCTGAGAGACCTGCCTGTGACACTGAGGAACCAGAAAGGAGCTATACCCTGTCCTGCTTCAAGACTGCTCTTGAGGAATAGAGAGGCAATACCTAGAAATAAGGTGAGAGATATAAACACAATCTCACCTTCTCTAAACCTTTCCTTCCTCTGACCCTGACCATCAGCATCCTCACCACTCAGTCTGAGGCTATCTAGGACATGACAGACCATGGCCTTAGAGGGACTAGGGTACTTACTTAGAAGGAGGGCCCCCAATATATCATACATGGACCCCAACTTATTCTCCACCTTTCCCAAAGAAGGACTTGGAAGTATAGCCAGGTCTTCCTTCCTTTTGGAGAAGCCTTGAGGAAAGCTCAGAATTCTAATGTTGTTAGAGAATGCTTTCCCTCAGGGGTGAAGGCTCAGGGAAGAAGCTCAAATAATGGACAGGTCAGCTTGAAATGGTTCTCAGCTATCTGTTCCTGGGGTAGAAAAGGGCAGCTCTGGCCCGGCTGTCTCCTTACCATGTACTGAGGGAGGCTGTAGAGCATGCCCTGGTAGAGGATTTCACATGGCGTTTCTGGTACCACCTCTTCCCCCTACGGCAGGAAATACAGTTTGTCTAGGTCATTTTCCAGTTGACCAAAGGCTATTTTTTCTTAGTTGTGAAGGGTGACATGAAAAGAGCGCTAAGCTGGGAGTTAGATCTAGGTTCCTATCCAGCTGTGTTAACGACTCATTGTATCACCTTAGGTAAGTTTACTTCCTCTCTGGGTCTTAGTTTCCTCTTCTTTTTGAATCACTGGGCTGGTCTGATGTCTTCTGAGGGCTCTTCCAGTCCTGGAAATCTATAATTCTGGTTTTTCCGTTATCTGGAATCGATACAGAATTCTTTCCCCATCACATATTGGGTCAGGAGTCAGAACGCCTACCTAGGAGTTGGCTCAAACCACTGCTTTTCTGGCCATACATGGGCTTAAGTCAGGGTGCACATATGCCTGGGACACCCCACATAGAAGCACTTCCTATGGTGTCACTCTGAGGCCATCCAAGAGCTCTGGAATATTTGGAAGTGAAAGGTAGGTAACTCAGAAGAGAAGGTTGATAAGGGAGTTGGGTAGCCCATGGCCAGGACAGGCAGGAAGGAATATTAAGAGGGAAGCTTTTAAGTAGAAACTATTTTCTTTCCTTCTCCAGTAGCCCCTACTACACCTCTTCCTCCTTTATGACCAGCCCTCTTGTCCACAACTCTCTTTGTCCTTTGATGACCCCATCTAAACCTTTTTATCAGAGCAGGAGGGCCGGAGCCTCAGGTATTTGTGGGGCTACTCAGGCCATCGTCATCTTTGGTCAGTTCAGTTCCTCCTCCCACAAGGTACCTCTTTTCCAGAGCAAGGGTCATTGCCTTGAGACCCTGAGGTAGGGAGGAATGACCTGGCCCCTGCCATCCCATATAACTCAACTGCTGCTTAAATAGGCATTCAATAAACTCAGGCAATAGATCTTTAGGAGAGCAGGTTGCCTTCCTGCTCTTCGAAAAATCTATTTCCTAACTTCTCTTCTGCCCTGTCCTCAAACCAATCCCTTCACCTTCCAACCCCTCAATAGTTGCTAACCCAGCCTCATACTTCAAAGAGAAAACAGAGGCAATCCGACGATTCATCTTCTCAACACCAAATATACTAGGGTCTCTACCTTTCTTCTTCTTCTTTTTTTTTTTTTTAAAGATTTTATTTATTTGACAGAGAGAAATCACAAGTAGGCAGAGAGGCAGGCAGAGAGGGGGAATTAGGCTCCCTGCTGAGCAGAGAACCTGATGCAGGGCTTAATCCCAGGACCCTGAGATCATGACCCACTAAGCCACCCAGGCACCCCTCTACCTTTCTTCTTGACATGAAGTGTGAACCACGTTTGTTCTGTTAAAGGCCAACCCACCACTTGTGCTGGGGATCTTGCAACCCTTCTGCTTTGTCGAATGGATCAGTTCTGCAATTGTCTCTTCTCTTCCAGATCATCTCTTTCAGGACATAAACATATTCCAGTGTCTTCTAACTTTAAAACACTTTCCTCTGACCCCACATCCTCCTTCAGCCAACATTCCATTTCTATCCTCTCTACAATAAAACTATGTTGTCTGCGTTGACCATCTACCTCCTTTCTTTGCATTCCTTTTTCAACACACTCCAACTAGGCTACAAGCCCCATCTCTTCATTTGAGGTTGCTCTTATCAAGGTCACTAGTTATTTTCATGTTGCCTGATCCAATGGGCACCTCAGATCTTACCCATTTATCAGCAGCACTGGACATAGCTGATCACTCCCTTCTTGAAAATTTTTTTCTTAGCTTTTATAGTATCACAGTCTCCCACACTCTCTCCCATCTCAGAGTGTTTCTCTTACTCTTCTTTTCTGGCTCCTTTCCTGACTCATCCCACCCTCAGCACAACGGGTGCACCCCAAGACTTTGTCCAGGGTCCCATCCTCTATCTCTATTTCCTCCTTGGGTTATCTCAGCCAGTTCTATGGCTTCTAACACTATATTAAGTCAAGAGCTCCCAGATTTATTTCTCTAGGCCAGTCCTCTCTTTGAACTCTAGATATATACTCAGTTACATGGCTGCTCACGTGCATGGTTGCTTAATGGATATCTAAAACTGAGTATGACCAAAATAGAACTCTTGATGAAACAGAACCCCTTATGTTTCACCCTGCTTCTACTCTTTTCTGGTAAAATCTTTATACAGCAGCCGATGGTTTTAGACAATGTAAATCAGATCATGTCATCCCCCTGCTTGAAATCTCTAAGGGCTTACTTCTATATTGTGAAACAACTTCGCAATCCCTATCTTTGCTTACAGGTCCTTTATTAAGTGGCCCCAGACCACCTCCCTGACTCCATCTCATACAACCCCATCCCTCACCCCTGTGTTCCAGCCATAGGCCTCCATTCACTACCCCTAATATTCCAAGGTTTCTCTCACCCTCATTAAGGCTATTCTCTTCGCCTAGAATGCTCTTTCCCCGATATTCCTATGGCCAGCTCCTTCTTGTACATAATATTTTAGTTTAACTGTCACCTTCTCAGAAGTCTACCTATCCTGACTTTTTAATTGAAAGTAGTCTCCTACATGGCAGATGCCTCTCTCATGTCATCCTATTTAAATTTTCTTCATTGTATCTCCCATTCTTATATGTCTTCTTGTTTCCTTAATTACTTATTTTCTTTTTTCTCTAACTTTAATGTTTCATGAAAATAGAGACTTTTGCCTTGCTTGGCACATGGTAAGAGCCCAACAGTATGCACATATGCTCTGTGACAGCACTGCAGACAGACTTCTTCCTGCCTTTCTCCTGCACAGGACCCCCTTGACTCACCAAAGACATGGGGCACTTCTCCAGATCCTCCTCATTCTTGATTTGAACATCTGCAATGGAGATGTACTTGTGCTGGGGAAGAAAAGACATCAATTAAGAGGCTGAGATTACTAAAAAAATTTTTCTTTTTAATTAAAAAAAAAAGGGAGGGTGCCTGGCTGGCTCAGTCTAAAGAATGTAGGACTTTTGATCTTGAGGTTGTGTTTGAACCCTGTGTTGAGTGTAGAGATCACGTTAAAAAAAAAAAAAAAAAAAGATACTGAGGGCCCCAATCATGTATGTACCAGTCTCTTGCTTAACTTCCTCAATGATAAGGAAATGTCCTGTATATGGTTGTCACCCAAATAGAACATAAACTTTGAAGGTAGGAGTCTTAACATTGAGTCCAGTGCTTCATATACAGGGTCTGTGTTTATTCTATGTTCCTATATTTGTTGAAGAGCAAAAATACTCAAGTATTTATCTTCAACCAAAGGGCAAGGGGAAGTAAAGAAGAGTCCCATGCCCCTGGACCACTACCCTGAGAGTTTTGCTGCATGTGAATATGCTTTTGTGCATGTATATGGAGTGATGATGGAGTGAGGGAGAGTTCAAGGTCCGTGCAAGAGATGACTTTTTTTACTCTTTGCGCTCATATATACTTTGGATGCAGAACAGACTGCTACTAATCCTGGCCTTTGGGAGTTAGTGGCCCTATAGGAAGAAAGAAGTGAGAGGAAAGGAAGCGAGGAAGAGGAAGAGAGAAAGAAGGGTGGGAGGAGGGAAAAGGCATGAGAGGAAGAAAGGATAACTTTTTTATCTATCTGAATGTAGGAAAATGGTTAAGTACGAAGAGACTTAATTTCCTCCTCTTTGGCCAGAATGCCTGAAGGAGAAATACAGAATGTGTCTGGTAGAGGAGCCAATAACCAGGATGTTGGTAATCAAACTTGCCTTGATGGCTCCCTATCCCTGAAGACTGAGAGCCCACCCTGGTCACCTGCTTTAGAGTCTTCACACTCTCGTGGATGGGCCTGGGTAATCCAACCAAGGTATCTGTGTCCCTGTGAAATGTGAGATATACCAAATCATAACTATCAAAACTTTAAAGAACTACTGATGATTCACTGACCTCTACCTCCAAAACTAATAATACATTATATATTAATTAATTGAATTTAAATTGGGGAAAAAAAAAAGAACTAAAGAGAACCACTGATATTCCCCGGAGTTACATGGACCATGCCACTTTCAACATGTGGTATTCTGGATTTTTCCCTTCAAGCTTCCAGGTCCCCCATTATTGTTTCGGGACACAAAAGAAAAATGCCACACAGAATGTTCCTGAAAATTAGGATTTTTGTATAGTCTTTTGGGCATTTACTTTGTCAGGGAGTAGTAGGTTCCTTAAAAGGGCATGTAGCCCAACTATAGGGAAATACCAGGAACAAGGCCTTCTCCATTTTGTAGTGCTCAGCCAGTGTGAGGAATTCATGGGGAAGGAGATATGAGGGAAGACTGGATCTGTTCTGACCATATTGCTTTTTCACAGAATTCTGGCCCATTAAAACAGGAAGGACCCCTAGGGACAACACTCTCATGACAAAATTAAAGCCCAAGAGGGAAATGACTTGTCACTCAAGGTCCTACACCTAGCTAAGAACATAAGAGTTCTTCGAGGAAACTGGAAGGAAAAAAATTCTATGGCACCAGGCCAAAGTCATTAGGAGATGTCCATAGTGTCTCTAGGTTACACCACAACTAGCAGGCAACATCTCTTTTTCCAGCCACCCACTCCTCTGGCCCCTTAAGAACCACTTTATAGCCAGTTTTGACCACCTAGTCACTTACTGCCCCAGAGTGAATCCGATGAATTTGTTCCTGCTCATCTCCAAGAAGTGCTCAATGTCCTTCTGTCTGAGAGGACAGTGGAGAGACAATTCCCAGAAAAGGAAAAAAAAAAAAGGCAAACCTTGAGAGACAGAATGTTTCTGAGCTCCTAACCCTTCGAGGAGGATTAGAGCAGTGGGGGAAGATAGCAGCTAACAGAGAAAACTTCAAGCCAGGAGTTCTGACTTCTAGCCCAGCTTATTGAGACTTGAACACATAGATCACTGTACCCTGGGACTTCAGTGATTCTAGTTCCAAAACTTGGGGTCCCCACAGTTATCAAACCTACCTGACCTTTGGGGCCCAGGGTAGCCCCTTGGGAAAGGCCACCCGCTCAGCAGAAAGGGATGCCTGTGAGGGTGGAGGTGGCACCAGAGGGTCTTGCTCTAGCAAGTCTAATTCTCCATCCAAGGTTCGTTCTCCATCACCAGCAGAGTCCTCTTCCTCCTCTGTGGCTGGCTCCTCTGTCTTAAAGAGGTCTCTTTCATTGTAGATGTCCAGGCTGTCCTGCTTAGTGAGGAGTTGCTGGGCGGAGGTTGGGATGGTAGAGAGAATGTGTATAGAGGTCTTACTCTGAGCATCTTTGTTTGAGGTCACCCTCTACCCATAAGCTACTAGACTTCAGGATATGTGGGGTAACAACCCAGCCCTTGTAAGAATATCCCCTTCCCCACTTAATCTATCCACCAGGTCCAATCCCAAGACAAGCACCTCTCAGGCAAACAAGTCATTGGCTGGGGAGCAAAGCATATATAATCCCAAAGTCAGTTACTTAGCTTTCAGAAAGCATGGATTTTTTTCCCCCCAGCACTTTACTTCCTAACTATGCTCTGCTTAGGTGAACATTCAATTAGTTTGCCTTCTCTGAGCTTATACCAGCTGGCTGACTGAGGAAGAGGAGGACAGAGGCTTGCTGCTAGGCAGAGGGAAGCAAGTTTGGAATTTTAAACCTTGTTGAAGAAAAAAAGATTGGACAGAAATAGGCCAAAAAGTTAACAATGACTGCCTCTGGTTTGTTAAGCTTATGGGTGATTTTCTTTCTTCCTCCATTCTTCACATTTTTATATTTCTTCCAAATTTTGTACAAGGAGTATAGCTTTACAAAATAAAAAATAAAGGTTGAAAAAAATTACAATGCTGCTTGTGTAGACTGGATTACTGAACATGACTGCCTAACCTTTCACCTGTAACCTTTCACCTGTAACTGGATTACTGAACATGACTGTCTAACCTTTCACCTGTAACCTCTAACCTTTCACCTGTCACTCAGGTATTTCAGGGAGGTTAGTACATGGCCAAGTCTCAGTGCAACCAATCATTCTGATCTTCCCAGGCATCGGACTATACCTGGAACACTTATCAGTCACCTCCTAAATGTAAGCCTCTGGCTCCAGGGCCAGACAAGAGCATGGCTGGCTCAGAGTAAACCTTGCTGTCAATAAAATGACACGTGCCTCACCCTGGGCACATGGATTTGCTGGGAGTCCTGTTCAGGTGATCTGGGTCATGCCCTAACTGGTGTCGGGGATAACTCCAGGCATACCAGGTCTCGGCCAATGACCCTGTATTAAGATATGGATCTACGAGGTAAGATCACAGCGTTACCTCATGATAGCCCGGGAGCCTGTGGAGCCGGGAGACAGAGGCCAAAGTACAGACTCCAAGGTTTCAGGTTGGCTATAGGGCAATCAGAGGCAGGATGAGCCTCATCATTTACTGCCCTTTCCTACCACATCCAGAATAGCTCAGAATCTTAATTTTTGGCCAACTAGTATCAAAACACCACTATATGCTTTTATTTCTTACCCTTCGAGAACCACGGCGGCCTCGCAGCTTAGAGGGTGGTGGTGCCAGCTGAGACTCCCCCAGGTCAAGGGTGTAAGAGGGCGGGGAAGCGGCACGCATGCTCTTCACCACCTGGATACTATCTTCAGCCAGTGGAGGCAGTCCCAGTTCTGCCCGCTTCTTTACTTTGAGAACCTGTAGATGCTCAAATCCACCGAGGGTAAACTATAGTATAAACAGGAAAGGGGCAGAGGAGAGGAAAAGAGGGAAGTCAGAAAAAATAAGATCAGGGAAATGTAGATGGAGAGGAAGAGTCACAATCTCCAGTCCCATTGGAACCCCTTCTTAACTAAGAAGTAATAAAACAGGAAGGGGCAAATGTAGTTACTATTTCCAATCTGAGGAGCTCAGGGGTCAGGATAAAGCATTGTTTACTGACTCAGGGCTGGAAACATCACCAGAAATTAGGAAAGGGACTCCTGGGGGCTTCCAGTGGGAAAAAAAAAAAAAAAAGGAAATTGTGCCCCCTTTTTAAGGAGCACAACCAGATGCTATAAAGCCCGAGTCACTCAATTTCTCCTGTAGTCAAAAGGTGATTCCACCCTGTGAAGCTTGCTCTGGAGGGTATGTTGTTCAGGCAGTCCTACGGAGTGGGAGCCAGAGATGATCAGATTTAATTTTTTTTTTTTTAAAGATTTTATTTATTTATTTGACAGAGAGAAATCACAAGTAGATGGAGAGGCAGGCAGAGAGAGAGAGAGAGAGAGGGAAGCAGACTCCCTGCTGAGCAGAGAGCCTGATGCGGGACTCGATCCCAGGACCCTGAGATCATGACCCGAGCCGAAGGCAGCGGCTTAACCCATTGAGCCACCCAGGCGCCCCGAGATGATCAGATTTAATAATTAGCAACAAAGCTGAAACCATATACTTATAAAGATTCATTTTCTTAAGATTTATTTATTTATTTTAGAGAGAGAATGTGAGCAGGGGGAGGGGCAGAAGGAGAGAAAAAGAGGGAGAGAAGCAGATACCCCACTGAGCGTGGAGTCCAATGCAAGGCTCGATCCCATGACCCTAAGCTCATGACCTGAGCCAAAATTAAGAGCTGGACACTTAACTGAGCCACCCAGATGCCCTAAGACTTCATTTTTTTTTTTTTAAAGCAAATCCTCTTTTTATCTGGATGGAGAATAGGCAATAAACCCCATATTTTGTAGTTAGAAAAACAGGCACAGACAGTTGCCTGATGTTGCTCAGTGCAAGCAGAGTCTAGATCTCCCAGCTCTCAACTAGTATTCTTTCCATGAAATGTCAGTTCTACCATGGGAAGGTACAATGACACCCCAACTCACAGAGTGACATCTCCTGTCAGTCCAATAGGAACAGGTAACCTGCTCTGACACAGAACATATGATTTCCCTCCATTGGCTAACAGCTGCCCAATTCTTCTGCCTAGCTCCAGTCTCCTGGAATCAGACTATAAGAAAGTGAGGTGGCAGAAGGCACTACTGATCTGATGAGATGGGAGTGGAGTGGGGGTGGGCAGAGGGGTGGGTGGATCAGTCACTTACCATAACCACTTTCCAGAGCAAAAGCAGGACCTTCTTTATGGGGAAGTGGGGAGCCAGGCCACTGCAGAACTTGGTAACCATGGAGAAAAGCAGAAGGGCAAAAGGTTCCTCATTATGCATGGAGAAGCCTGGGGAAGAGGAGAGAGAGAAGTGAGAAAGTGAGAATAAGAATGCTGAAACCCTATCCCTTTAACCTGCTTCCGGACACAATGAGGAAGGCTCTCACCTCCTCCAAAGAATTTGAGTACTTGTTCCTTAAAAGAAGGCTTAGAAAGGACCCAGGAGGAAGGGCAGGAAGGGAGGTCATGGAGGTAAAATGGCTTAGCTCCCAAGATTGAGGGTGGATACCAAACTAGAAGTAATAGTAATAAAGATGTTGCTTTTTGGCTGAAGGACTCAAAGCATTTCATAGATTACAATTCACTTTCCCACATCAGTCTAATATATTTTAAACCCATAGGCCTTCATATCTTATCCCTGTCTGATGACAACATCAGTATTTTCAAGGTGATTCAACTCATTTTTCCATGTGAGATTGATGATGAAATGTGAGATGGATGGCTATTTCTATTTTATAACCAAGGAAACCAAGGCATAGAAATGACACATGACTGGTACTAACTCATAGACACAAGGGAAGTCAAGCCAGGTCCTCATGCCTGCCACGTAGTATCTCTGCCCTAAAAGAATGGATGCTAATTAGGAAAGAGGACGGGGGAGGGAAGGAAGAGAGAAAGGAAGGAAAGCTATCTGTCTCTTCTGTGCAGATGTGCAGATGCTATGCTTCCCCTCCACCATCAGCATCTCATCCCTACCCTTCCTCAAGTACCACTTCTTACTCAGTTCAGTGCGGAAGGTCTCCCGTGCAGTCCTCCAACGGCAGGAGTCTGTCTCTCGCTCCAGGCGAATATTTTCCACCAATAGGTACATGACACTCAGCAGCACCCTGGGGTTATAGAAGGGTTGCAAGAGGTTCCCAAAGCAGCACCCAGCCTGAAGTCAGAGACCTCAGGGAAGACCCCTGTGGGAGCCCAACCCAGTGGAATTAGCAGCTACTAGTAGTCTGGGTGTATCTGGGACTCGGACAAAGAGTAACCCATTGCTAACTATCCCCAGTTCCAAACCTAGAGCAGGTCCACTTACCTGAGCTCTGTGCTATCAGCAATGGAGATGGCTGGTTTCCGAAGAGCACTGCTACAGGCCTGACTGTTGCTGCCATGGGAAGGAAGGAGAGAACAGGAATTCATAAGGCCTCTTTACACCCTGTGTCCCTACTTATCATGTACACAAATGTGAGTACCTGCTATTCCCTGGCTATGTAGCTAAAAGAAATTGGTCTAAGGTAAAGGAGCCCACCAAATTCCTCTGCCATCTCAGTAAACCTTTATCTGTGGTGAAGATGGACAAAGGCAGGGTCTGTGACAACCCCTCCTCTTATAATCCACGCTGTGCCTAGCACTGTGCTGAACACAAAATAGATGCTAAGCAACACTTTCAATCTGCCCTCTTTAAACTCCTGGGTAATAGGCATGAGATAAAACGACGGATCCCTATAGTGGTAGCAGCAGATAAGGCCATCTCCAGAGCTATGACCCACAAGGGGAGAATTGGGCATAGCAACAGAAATCGGTCCTATCCCTCTTGGGTCATGTTCTTAGGTAGAACAGTTTCCTTCATGGATTCCAGAGTTAGGCTGAGTTGAGAAGTGCACCCATCTAGGATAGGACCCTAAAGCCCAGAACTGAAGCTGTGAGTGGGACAAAAGCTGTTGATGAGTCCAACCTCAGGGAGGAGGACAGAATATCAGAGAGCATGGCTGGATAGAGGGGAGCTGTCAGGAAGCTTTGGGCCGAGGTGTGAAGAGCCCCTGCTCCCACAGAGGTCTCTATAGTGAGGGAATCAGCATAGGACATGAGGCATGCTCCAAGGAAGGGGGTTGTCTAGGCCAGTTCTTCCCTAAGGCTTCTCACTCGATTTCCATGTGGAGCAGCTCCAAGAAGGCCGAGAAGGTCCCCATCTGATAGAGCAGGAAGCAGTTGTACCTGGACCAGTGTAGTACATCGACCTCGGAATCACATTCCCCAAAAGTGCCTAAAGAACCAGATAGTGTCATACAGGGTTGAGGTAAGAGGGATATCCAATTCTTTCCACCCTTCCCCATGATCTTAAGACTATCTTCCAAAAACTTGCCCAACAATTAAGCTAACAAAGGTAGGGCAAGGGCCCTCCAGAACTTCCCTGAATAAGGCAGTGTCCGAGTCAGGTCCAATGTGTTTATCACTGGCCTGTCTTAAGTTTGAGTTCCCTGGGAAGCAGATACAGAGAGAAGGATTCAAAATGCAAGTTTATTTGGGAGATGATCTCAGGAACCATTAATAGAAAAGTGGGGAAGTGAGAGAGGGAAGAAAAGGCAGATGAAGAGCTGAAACCCAGGTTGGGGGAAGCTCTGGGAAACAGTGTATGTTTTTATAACCCTCAGAATCATCCCACCCAAGAAGGGTGAGGTAGTTGGGCTATTTATCCACTAATTCCTGTCATTCATTGATCAGGGCTACTGGACTAGAGGAGCACATTAATTCCCTAGCACTTCCTGCCTACCCTGTATGGACTACAGAGAAAGCCCTTAGGTAAAAAGTTAAAGGTACTAGCAGTTGGAAGTTGGCCAGAGCACCAGACCCATGAGATATGGTTAGGCACTGCCCTGTTTGCTACAGTCTTCCCTTTAACACTCTCCTACCATTTATTATTTTCTTTAATAGTTTTGATTTTGTTTTGTTGTTGTTGTTGTTTTGTTTAAGCTACCAGCTAGTTGGTTCTATCAATAGTCCTCTTTTTATGATCTCAAGGTATACTTTTACTATTCCAGTTAGGTTATCTCATTTCTCTTTCGAATACCTGGCTGTTAGGTCTCTTCTGGGAAGGTTTTTGCAATTAATCATACCAAGTTTTGATCCCAATTACCCACTGCATCCACTCCTGCTGCTATGCTGATTTGAACCCTCTAAATGCCAATGAGAAATAATGCAGAGGGTTCATGTGTGAATATGCGGCACTCCATTACCTCCACTCAGTGGAGGTTAGAGCATAGCTGAAGAAAGTAAGCCTCCGTTCTCAGCTGGTGGTACACTAACTCTAGCCACACTGACTCTCTTACTAAATCTCCACATATATTTATAGCCCACAAGCAGGAAAAAAGAACTTTATAAGAAATCTTGCCATGCCTGGTAAGATAAAGGCCAGTTCCAAGGGATCCAGAATAGTACCCACCACCATCTCCTTAACTTCCTTATAAGCATCAGGTTACTCCTAGCACTTGACAAGATCTGTCCCTGGGAGCAGGACCTTGCTTTCTTAGCATGGCTTGCCTCATCCTAGTCCTGATAACATTTCTCCCTAGTTTTCACCTATCTCAAGTTGGCAAAGGTGGCCACTTGCCTTGGGCCAGGTACAGAACAGCCCGGGCCACCTTCAGTCGCCGTTCCCTACTGACCACCTCCAGTCGGTCCAGGAGTCCCATCACATAGGCCTTCTGGGCATCTTCTTCCAATTCCAGCCACTCCTTGCCCTGCACTGGGGAAAGAAGGCCATACAGATCCAGTGTCAGCTTTTGCCTCTCCTTCCTAGAAAGGCTCCTGATAACATATCCACCTCTGATCCCAGCCCCCAACAAATTCTTCTCTTCAAAAGATTTCCTTATTTAGCTGAGAAAGAATAAGAGATTGGAAAAGTAAAGAAACCCCAAAGTTCTGGCTAAACGCACTCTGCAGTCCATCTTTCTTCATATCCCCTTTATTCTCCACACAAAGCCTACCTATTCTGTCCTATCTCTCTGCCTTTTCAAGGAGTTCCCTCTCTCCCTATATATCCAATTCCTATTCATCATTACAGGTCCAATACTAAATTACCTCTTTCCCACTAATGCTCCAGCCAGAAGATCTCTCTCCCAAGATACTCCTCCCCTCCAAAGCCCCCAAGATACCTTTTACTTCTTTTCTGATACTTACCACTTTCCTTTTGTCCTCAGTTAGTTTTGTGATGTACACACTTACCCTCTGCCACTGGACTATAATCTCTTTGAAGATTCTGCAAATTCACTTTCACCCCTGCCTCCTGCATCTTGCACAAAACAGTACTCACCACACATCTCCTGAGTTGCAAACTGAATTCACTGACCAAGTTAGGAAATGGAGGTCTGAGACAATCAGTGTGGACACATGAAATTATTATTAGATGCTATTAGGAGTGAGGCAGAGTTGGAGGCAGGGATTGAATGTTAAAGTTAAGGACTACTTTAGGCACAGAGTTCAACCAGGCAGTGGGGCACCAGCCCAGTCCCCATCCCTCTGCTCTCTGTGCCTCTTCTATCAGTGAAACCGACCGAGCTCAGGCTTCTCCTGCTCCCATTCCATGGCCTCTCCAATTGAGATAAAGGAAATGTCCCATATGCAAGAAGGGATAGAGAAATGGTAGTGGAGAGGATGAAGAAGAATCATACTTTGTTCTGGGCGTTTTCTAGATCAGGCTGGGATATCATGGGGGGTGGGGAAGAAAAGCAGGTCTCTATGAAAAAGAATCTGGGATCACCTTGAGTCTTGAAATCTTCTTCAAAGCACCTCCTGTTAGTGGTGAATTCCAGGTTTTCAGTGTAGCTATATAATTCTGTGTTAGGAAAGATAGGACAGAGTCACAAACATTCAGCAGACCCTTATAGAAGGGGCCTGGGGTGGAGAGGGTGGCATGAAAGGGCTAACGCTTCCAACACATTCCTGTGTCCAATTCAATCCAGTGCCAGCCTCCTCCCTTTCGGAGCAGTTAAAAATAGCCACTTGTGTCCCTGGGTGATTAAACCATCAAACCTGTCCTCCTCCTGCCAGCTGGCTGCTACAGCAGAGAAGGCAGTCTTCAACACTTGGTGAGGGCCAGGGAGGGTTGGAGCAGAGAGGATTTACTGTCATCACTCCTGTTTCTTAGGGCTGCAACCCCTTCTGCTTGTCAACCCAGATTGAGTCTAACCTGTCTCTAGGGAGGAGAGGCGCAATGTCTGAAATTTAGAGGCAAGATGCTTGTGTTATTCAAGGAACCAGAGTAAAGGCTGGAGAGTATGTGTTTCATGGCCCTTTGGGATTGAAGCCAGTTCATTCTCTCCCTGCTGAATTTCCTCAAAGGGTATAGAAGTTTAGGTTCCTGGCCATGACCACACAGGTAGAGACAGCATCAAACCACATAGAAGCAGCTGTTGATGTCAAAGGGCTGCTTATGCCCAAGAAAATCTAACTTTCTTAACAATAACCTCTGAATAAAAAATGCAGAGTTTATGAGAAATAAAAATGTCCTTTCCTACACACACTCCAGAACATTATACCAGGAAGTACCTTCATCTTACAGAGGATGAAGAATTAAAGTTGAGAAGTCAATAGGTGACAGAACAGATTTCCTCAAAACTCTGTTCCCTGAGACCCTTGCTGGAAATTTAACTAGGTCACAGATAATTCACAAAGAGAAATTCACTTGTGTTCCAGCCAGCTGTCTAATGGTTGAGAAACACCTTGTCTGGGAGCCAGGGCTTTTGAGTCCTGAGTTCCAGAATCCTGGATTGACCAGAAGCAAATCCATCTCTGATTCTGATACTTTTCATGCTCAGTGGATAGTGTGCATATATGGTTTTTAAGAGCACAGCATAAATCCAGTCAGGAAAGGGAACAAGGCTATTAGGTACTAAACTTCTTGTTTTCACTTTTAAATTTTAGATCACGAACTTCCAGAGACAGATAAATATAGAATACATAAAATACCTATGTATCTTCTACCCAGATTAAGCAAATATTTACACTTGTTATATTTACTTCAGACATCTAAAGTCCCCTCTCCCTCCCCAGTCTATCTTATTCCCTTCTCTAGTGTTAACCATTTTAATGAAATCGGTGTGTATCCTTCACATGCCTGTTTTTGTACTTCTACAGCATATTTATATATCTGTAAACAACATGAAGTTGACTTTGAAAGTTTTTATCCAAACAGGATATTATATATTTCTCTTGAAATAATTCTTAGTATGTCTTTCAATGGTTTTTTTTACATGACTGAAATGAACACATCCATTTACTTAACCAACACTGTTCTCAGTCAAGTGTACAACTAGACTTCTCAGAAATACCTTTCAGGTTTGTGTGTTTAAGCAGTTTTTTGGATGCATTCATAAATTGTCACCATTTCTTTCACTCTCAATACTGTTTTTAACATTTACTGATACTGGAACATATTGATATAGATCAATTATTCTAATGGTTATGTGATAGCCTACTATATTGATACGCTACAGTTTATCCATTCCCCTACGTGGTTTTAAATTTTTCACAATGGCCACAATAAACATCTTTATACATGTTTTCTTGGGCCCAAATGCTCTTTAAAGTGTAAAACTAGAATCACTGGGTTATAATATGCATGCATCTTCAACTTTGTTAGATATGACCAAATTGCTTTCCAATTTTGTACTCTGCTCCCTCATGCCAAACAATGTATAAAAGTACTTATTTCGCTGCACCCTCACCAACTTCAGGCTTTTAAGCTTTGCGATCTGATGAGTGTGAAATAATATATCGTTATTTTAATTTTCTTTTCCTCACTAATGTAGTTGAATATCTTTTCATACATTGATTGATAATATGGTTTTCTATTCTCTGAATTCCTGTTCATATTCTTTGACAATTTATTGGGTTGCTCATCTCTCTCTCTTCTCTCTCTACACACACATATTTACACATACATGTATACATATATGAAATACATTTTTATTATTAGGAATTCTAATCCTTTGTTGGTTATTAAACTCAGCTCTGTCTTTCTGTCACTCATCACAAATTTATTCCCTGTGCTTATTCACAAGAACTTCCTTAAAAGTCCTTGTCGCTTTTCTCTGAAAAAGCATGTCTCAAAGTGTCACTTCCATGTGACAGAATATTTAACTTTCACACCATCTCCACCCAAAGCTCATTTATTAATAACTGGCATTCATAGCACGTGTAACATGGAGGCTCTTGATGTGAGGAGATCACACTTAACTCAAGCTACAATCCAGACAAAGATAGAGAGGGAGAGGATGGCAGAAAGAAGGGGGCATTCATGTAGAGATATGAGTGAATTTGGGAAAAGAAACAGGAGGAATGGGGAAAAGGTGGAGAGAAAACAGATTTGAGAGTGTACCAAAAGAGAATAAAGAAGGATGCGCAGAAAAGGGTGATAGACTAAAAGTGGAGAATACTGTTTCCAAAGGAGAATTCACGGAAAGAAATGTAAAAGCAAACAGATATTTACTGCTGGAGGTTGGACAGAAGAAGGAATGTGGAGAACAGACAAGCTGCCAGGGGAGATCACAGACCCCTGCCTTCTCCTCCTGGCTATCCTCCCACTCTCCACAGACCATCTCTACCTCATACCTGACAACTCTGCTGCGTGCCCATCTGCATCTCCATACTCAAATTCCAGAGTGGGACAGTCCACAGAGCCCTGTAATAGAGAAGTCTTTGCAGTAACTTGGGAAAAGGGTTGAAAAAGGAGATTATACTCTCATTTAATCATCTGCTTCTCTCAGAGGCCAAGTTTAGATCGAGGAGGCAGCTAGGAGAGTCCCCTCTGGACCTTTAATAAAAAGAGGTACCACGGGCGCCTGGGTGGCTCAGTGGGTTAAGCCGCTGCCTTCGGCTCAGGTCATGATCTCAGGGTCCTGGGATCGAGTCCCGCATCAGGCTCTCTGCTCGGCAGGGAGCCTGCTTCCTCCTCTCTCTCTCTCTGCCTGCCTCTCTGCCTACTTGTGATCTCTCTCTGTCAAATAAATAAATAAAATCTTAAAAAAAAAAAAAAAGAGGTACCTTCCTCCTAGCCAACATCTGAGGCTCAGTTCAGGGCAGGGCTAAAGGTTCTTATATAAAATCAGAAACTCTGAGTAAAGGGTTAGGATTGTGAATAGATATGAAAGCTACGCAATCTGTGCCTTTGTCTGACCTACATAAACACGGACCAGAAGAGCATGTAGCTGATTTTTAGAACAATGAGATGAACTAAAACAAAAGAGGTATTTTTCAGCTTAGACTTAAAGCTTAAGAGCTGATTTCAGCTATGTCATTAACCCACTGTATGATTTTGGGCAAATCTCATTTTTTGGATCATAGTTCTTCATTTATATAAAAAAAGCCCCTCAGCTCTAGTGTTCCAAAACTTTAGGATTGTCAGATAGGTAGTATTTCTACTCCAACTTATTTTAAAACTAGATTTCCTATGATGTTGTATGTATAAATTTATAATTTTTTTAAAAAAGATTTTATTTATTTGTCAGAGAAAGAGAGAGAGCACAAGCAGAGAGAACAGCAGGCAGAGGGAGAAGCAGGCTCCCCACTGAGCAAGAAACCTGATGTGGGACTCCATCCCAGGACCCTGGGATCATGACCCGAGCCGAAGGCAAACGCTTAACCAACTGAGCCACCCAGGCATCCCTAAATTTATAATCTTATATAAAAATATTTTAATGTGACCCCACCCCCCAAACTTCTTTAAGTATTTTGGAGTTATTTCTTACCAGTACATATTAGTATGTATAAATTTAAAAATTTTTGAATCTCAGTCATCTCATATTGAGATCTTAAGCAAGTCACTTAACCTCTCTGTGCCTCAGTGTGGTATAAAAAATGTATTTGGGGGCACCTGGGTGGCTCAGTGGGTTAAAGCCTCTGCCTTCCGCTCAGGTCATGATCCCAGGGTCCTGGGATCGATCCCACATCAGGCTCTCTGCTCAGCAGGGAGCCTGCTTCCCCCCCCCCCCCGCCTGCCTCTCTGCCTACTTGTGATCTCTGTCTGCCAAATAAATAAATAAAATCTTTAAAAAAAAAATGTATTTGGTCTTTGAATGCTGTTCCAAGCACAGAGCTCCCAAGATCTCTGGAATTTCCTGATAAGCGTAATTCATAAGCCCCAGTCAACGATACTTGAATTTATGCTAACAAGGTGACTCCTGGTGAGCCTTTAAAAATTTCAGGGCTGGGGGCACCTAGGTGGCTCAGTGGTTAAGCCTTTGCCTTTGGCTCAAGTCATGATCTCAGGGTCCTAGGATCGAGCTCCGCATTGGGCTCCCTGCTCAGCAGGGAGCCTGCTCCCCACCACCTCTCTACCTGCCTCTCTATTTGTGATCTCTGTAAAATAAATAAATAAAATCTTAAAAAAAATTTTTTTCAGGGTTGGCCCCAATCCCAGAGAGAGAAGGAGGCTGAAGATTGAGTTCAACCAGTGGCCAATGGTTTAATCAACCATGTCTAGGTAATGAAACTCCACAAAAGCCCTAAAACAGTGAGGTCTGGGTACACCAAAGTGATAGGAGGGTGAAACTTAGAGCGCATGGAAGCTCTGTACCATCCCATCCCCATCCTTCTCCTTTGTCTTTCATCATTTGGCTATTCTTTTTCTTTTTTTTAAATATTTTATTTGTTTATTTGACAGACAGAGATTACAAGTAGGCAGAGAGGCAGGCAGAGAAGAGGGGGGAAGCAGACTTCCCGCTGAGCAGAGAGCCCGATGTAAGGCTTGATCTAAGGACTCTCAGATCACGACCTGAGCTGAAGGCAGAGGCTTACCTCACTGAGCCACCCAGGCACCCCATCATTTGGGTATTCTTGAGTTGTATTCTTTATAATAAAATTGTTATCATAAGCAGAACAGTTTTTTAAATTCTGTGAGTCACTGTAGCAAATTATGGAACCTGGAGATGGTGGGGTTAGGTGTGGGAGTGGTCACAGAACCTCTGAATTTACAGTTGGCCAGGTTGAAGTGCATATAGTCTTGGGGCCCCAGGTCTGGCTGGCATCTGAAGTGGGGACAGTCTTGTGAGACTGAGCTCTTAACTTATGGGGTCTATGCTAACTACAGTCAGTGTCAGAACTGAATTGGTGTCAGGGAATTATTGGAAAATGAAGTGCTCAGTTTTCTTATCTGTAAAATGAAGATAATTCATAGTCATTATAAGGCTAGATGAGTTAATACAGAAAAAGCATTTAGCACACTACCCAGCACTTGATAGCATTATGTAGATGGTTACAATACTTTGTTGTTTGTTTGTTTTTTTTTTTTTTTTTTAGATTTTATTTACTTATTTGAGAGAGAGAGCTGGAGCAGAGGGGAGGGATGGAGGGAGAGGGAGTAGAGTCCTTGCTGAGCAGGGAAGCCAATGTGAGACCCATCCCAGGGTCCTGGGATTATGATCTGAGCTGAAGGCAGACATTTAACTGACTGAACCACCCAGGCGCCCCGTTATACTACTTTGAATTTTACTTACTGTACTTACAGGGGTTTTTTGTTTTGTTTTGTTTTTTTAAGACTTTATTTATTTATTTGTCAGAGAGAGAAAGAGAGAGAGAGAGAGAGCCCACAAACAGGCAGAGTGGCAGGCAGAGGCAGAGGGAGAAGCAGACTCCCTGCCCAGCAAGGAGCCCGATGTGGGACTCAATCCGAGGACCCTGGGATCATGACCTGAGCCAAAGGCAGAGGCTTAACCCACTGAGCCTCCCAGGCATCCCTGTGCTTACAGTTTTAACATTGTATTATAAAGACATTTTTCTCATATTATTATGACTATCATTTTATTTTATTTTATTTTATTTATTTGAGAGAGAGAGAGACAGAGAGAGCATGAGAAGGGAGAAGATCAGAGGGAGAAGCAGACTCCCAGTGGAGCAGGGAGCCCAATGCGGAACTCGAACCCAGGACTCTGGGATCATGACCTGAGCCGAAGGCAGTCGCCCAACCAACTGAGCCACCCAGGCACCCCATGACTATCATTTTAAACAGCTAATTGTACAACTGGTTTGCTTAACTAGTTCTCTATTATTGAACATTTAAGTTGTTTTAAATTTTTTGTATTATATGCATGAAGCTGTAATACACTTATAATTTTTTCATATTTAGGAACTTTCCCAAGGATAGATTCTTTTTTTTTCAACTGAGGATAGATTCTTGCAAAGGAAATGAATGCATCAAACCTTATGAATACTTGTCTGGTTCTTTGTATATGACAAGTTTTTTTCCAAAACCATTTTATCAATTTACACTGCCATAAATGCAAATCATATTTAAATCCACTATAGCAAAGATTTCCAAATACTTCTGGGTTACAGAGACACCCCCCGCCCCCAGCCAAAAAAAAGGTGGAGAGTGGGAATTACATTAGGTAGTTTTGATAAGTAGAGACTTAAAAACCTTTTTAAAATACATATTTCAAAAAAGGATAGTTTAATACTCCCAAAATAAGGACACAATATTAGAATAAAAGAGTCATTAACAGTATGCTTTTTTAAAGTTTTTTTGGCTGTAAATAAGAATAAATAAACTTTACATCAATGTTCTAACACACATACACACACACACACACACACACACACTGGAACAGAAGTTAAACAAAATAGTATCACTATCACTACATGTGAATGGAGATATTTTCTATTATTCTATTTCTTTAAAAAAATGTTGGTGTCAACTCATAGATTACCCCTACAGTTTGAAAAACACCATTTTAAATTGCATACATCCTGCAGCAGGGCCAAGAGCCAGCATCCCAGTGACAAGATGTCACATGTTCCCTGCTATGATGTGACCAGAAGGATAGACACCTTTGTTTTTTTGTGTGTGTTTTTTTTTTTTAAGATTTTATTTATTTATTTGACAGAGAGAAATCACAAGTAGATGGAGAGGCAGGCAGAGAGAGAGAGAGAGAAGCAGGCTCTCTGCTGAGCAGAGAGCCCGATGCGGGACTCGATCCCAGGACCCTGAGATCATGACCTGAGCCGAAGGCAGGGGCTTAACCCACTGAGCCACCCAGGCGCCCAGGATAGACACCTTTGTGATCTTCTACCTGAAAGCCCAGAATCTCACCTTACATCAGACAGACCGTGAATGAGGCTCCTGAGAAATTCACACAGCCCACAGTAGGCTCAAAATAACTGAGGCCTGAGAAGTACCCCCAAGGGACACAACCTTACATCAGTCAAAGGACCAATTTTGCTCCCATGGTTTGGACAAAGGTACTGTGGAAACCTGAGTGACTGGCATCAGGGGAAACTGAGCAAGGGGTAGAAGAGCCCTCTGTACCATTTCTGCAACATCTTTGTAAACCTAAAATCACTCCTAAGTAAAAAGTTTAGTAAAAAAAAATATTGCATAATCCTTTCTTTCTTTCTTTCTTTCTTTCTTTCTTTATTTTTTTAAAGATTTTTATTTATTTATTTGACAGAGAGAAATCACAAGTAGATGGAGAGGCAGGCTGAAAGAGAGAGAGGAAGAAGCAGGCTCCCTGCCCAGCAGAGAGCCTGATGTGGGACTCGATCCCGGGACCCTAGGATCATGACCCGAGCCGAAGGCAGCGGCTTAACCCACTGAGCCACCCAGGCGCCCCCCTTA